>NC_027749.1:50769114-50771516 GCF_000695525.1 Brassica oleracea var. oleracea
GCTACTTCTATACCAAGATAGTATGTAAGCATCTCGAGGTCTGACATATCAAATCTTCTTGACATATCATATTTGAATTGCTTGATAACATTGAGTGAAGTCCCTGTTACAAACAAGTCATCGATGTATATAGCTATGATCAGAAGCTCCCCCTTCTGTTTTTTTTATATACCGCAGGTTCCTTAGTGCACTTCGTGAATTCCATCTCCTTGAGAACACGGTTGAGTTTGATGTTCCAAGCTCTCGGAGCTTGACGCAAACCGTATAGTGCTTTGCTAAGTTTGTACACATAATCCTCGTATACATCCTCATTTAAGTCTCCATTCAGGAACGCAGTTTTCACATCTAAGTGATGGATCTCCCATCCATTAGTTGCTGCTAATGCCAAGATTAGTCATATGGTTTCTATCCGAGCAACTGGTGCAAATACTTCGTCGAAGTCTATGCGTTGTTGTTGCACGTAACCTTTTGTATAGTCTTGCTTTGTATTTGATCACCGTTCCATCTGTATTCCTCTTGATCTTATAGATCCACTTCAAACCTATCGGTTTTACACCTGCCGGCTTCTTGACGAGCTTCCAGGTCTTATTTTTGATGATAGATTCGATCTCTGCCTTCATTGCATCGATCCAAGCTTGTATCACTGCAGCTTCGATGTAACTTTCTGGTTCACCATCGATGGTGAGCAAGAGTCTGCCACCTTTAAATTCAGCAAGTGGGATGTAATCATCGAACCGCTTTGGTTTTCTGATGTTACGGTCATATCTTGATGTTACATGCTGGTCTTGGTTTGCATCGTTGTTCTCTGCTACTTCGTGGTGTTGGTGATCTTGATGCTCATCACCATCTCCTTCTTCTGTAACATCAATATGAGGAAGCTTGAATGATCCTGGTTCTTCGTCCATGTTTGTTGATAGTGTATACAATGCATTGAGATGTCTAGTTACACCGTTTTCTTCACAAAAACGAATGAACTCAGAAGATGTGAACTCTCCTCCTCTATCGGTGCGAAAAGTCTTGAGTTGTAGCTTCGTTTGATTCTCCACGTACTCCTTGAACTTTTTGAACCGATCGAACGCTTCACTCTTCTCTCTTAGCAGCATCGTCCACATATATCTTGAGTAATCATCAATTAAGACAAATACATATCTATTGTTTGCTGGTGTTGATGGTGATATCGGACCGCACAAGTCACCATGTACCAACTCCAATGCGTGTGATGCTCGATACTTTGCTTTAGGCGGGAAAGACTTCCGAGTTTGCTTCCCAACTAAGCAGGCGCTGCACACATCTTTCTTCTGTATCACCTGAGGCATCCCTACTACCATCTCTTTGTCTACCAAATTCTTCATGACTCCAAAGTTCACATGTCCTAGCCGTGCATGCCACGTCCATGTAACATCAGTTTCTTGTATTTGAAGACACTTCGGATATTCAACCTCCATTGGCGTCTTGTACAATCGGTTTGGTTGCCTTGCGACTTGTACTAATAGCCTTCCACGGGGATCTTTCAGCATCAGTAAGTTTTCTTTCATATTAACCTCACAACCCATTTCGGTTGCTTGTCCAAGACTTATGATATTGTGTTTAAGACTTGGGATGTAGTAGATATCTTTGAGTGCTCTTCTCTCCCCTGTTTGGGATTTTCTATTATTAAGAGAGAAGACGTAGAAATGAAATCAATCATTTTTATTAATTATTCATGAGATTTTTTTGTTATTTGAATAAAATGTCAATTCAATCATAATTTTTAACTTATATAATACCAAACTAGACCCTGACCCGCGCGCCAGCGCGGATATGAATTTTCAGTTTTTAATTATTTATTTTATTAAATGATGTATTTGCAATATTCGTTCATATTATATTCATTAAGTAAATATTTTTTTTTGCATCTTAAACTATCTATTTTTTACGAATGTGTGATATCATATAAAAAATATAAAATTAGATAATTTTAAAAACAAAAATTTTTCTTTCGTGTGCGATATCATATAAATAATGATCCGCCCAGTTAACAAAAGTTATGATTATTTTATGTGTAATTTTTTTTTGACCATTTCCTTAAAACTATATTAAATTTTACATATTTTAATAATAATATTTTTAATATCTTTACCTTTTTATTTGAAATGCAACTTCAATATTTTTTTTAACAATTATAAAAAAATATTTAAAAAATATTTTAAGAATTTGTTTGAAAAATATGAAAATTACATTTTAAATTAAAATTATCCTAAAATTTGATAAGTTTTGATGTAAACGAAAACTCAAATTATGTAAAAAATAATGATGTTCAATGATAATAACAATTTTAATTGATTATTTTTTAAAAAATACATTTACAAAAATATTGTTTGAAAGAAAATTCATTTATCTTTCAAATATAAAATGAAAATATT
>NC_027749.1:50771733-50784480 GCF_000695525.1 Brassica oleracea var. oleracea
TTTTATTGATGCATGTTATATATTAGTGCTGCATGTTTTAGGTAACATTTTAATGATGCACGTTTTTAAAATTTTTCTTTATTAAAATTATGCACGTAAGGATAACTCATAAGTTTTTTTGGTTGATTAAATGACATTATGTCCAAATTTATTTAAGGATATATTTCATTAAGGTAACTGAAAAAGACAAACAATAAAATAGGAAGTTTAAATTTATTTAAGCATATTTCAATAATGTAACTGAAAAGACAAGTAATAAATTAGACAGTTTTATTCGTTTTAGGATATTTCATAAATGCAAATAAAAAAAAACAAGAAAAAAAAGGAGTTTAATTAATGAAGTAAGAACAATTTCAAATGGATACTTCTCTTTTAATAATATAGACTAGATATAAATTATTAATTTATAATGTTAATTGGACCATATTCTTACATGAATTTTCTAAAAAGTTATTATCTTTTTATTTTATCGATTTGTGTCATATTTTAAACCGGTTCAATTTAGAACTGAGAAAAATTATTACTTTATAGTGGTTATTAATTTTTCGAATATTAATTTATAGGATTTCTAGTGTATATGTATTTTTGCTGAGATACATATAATGTTATTGCAAAATTTTGATAGAATTACAAAAAAAATCTACAGAAATTACTTTTGTCACCCTGAAAGGAAGAAACAAGTGAGATTACCATTGAACGATTTGACAAAGTCCTAATTTCGATCCAAATGTACCAAAACCACAGGCTCTAAATTCGCAATCAAATACGGAATTTTCTTTGTAAGAATAATTGCGTATATATCAACGAATTACAAAAAAAATGTAAAGGAGAAACTGATCAAGCTCGTTTACAAAACCATCAACATTCTACAAAGCAAAGAATATGTACAGATCTGCGAGTTGGAACCGTGCCACGGAAGACTACTCGTCCGCACCGCCCAAAGGATTGTGGATGGGCTCCATGATCGGTCCCCTTGACGAAGACGAGCCACCTTCCTACAATAATCCACCAGCGGATGAGATGGTTAAGAAAGAGAAGTCACCTGCCAAGTTCGCAGAAAAGGCTATTCACATCATTCCTTTTGTTCTTCTTGCATGTGCTCTCGTCCTTTGGCTCTTCTCAAATCCAGGTATATATAATATATATACACACAGAAAGGTTAGTGAACCAAAAACTCTACGTATAGTAACATAATGGTTCAATTTGAGCTGAACTTGCGGTCCTAGACTTTTTATTGTCTTTTAAAAAAACACTATACAACCATGACCTGCCTTGAGACTCATGATCGGCTTGAAACGATTTATCAAACATATATTTTTCTTAGAATACCCTTTTTCTTAATCATTTGGGACCGAGTGATATATACATATTAATTACTTTGGAGACCAATGTCTTATCTCGCTATGGCAAAGACCGGCTCTGTATGCAACCTCACTCATTTGCAATTAAGTAAGATCGTTGTATGAGTACTTTATAACATAACACAATTTTGTAGATGTGGTGGATGTTTGGATGAGAGAGGAATCTATTGCGGCTAGGATTGAAGGACTGACAATAGAAGGAGACATCGACAATGATAGTGATGGAACTCAGACTGGTTTCTTAGGCGCAACCTTAGAGCTCAGTGGTGATTCAGACAAAACACATTATGCTGATCGGAACAGACGAGCTTCAAGGAAACTGATTAAAGGCTTCTACTAGTTAATAATAAATCAACCACCAATCCATTTTTATGCATTTTGGATCATCATTTCAATCTATAAGCTTTTCCAAAGTTTTTTTTGGTTAATAAATGAGCAGCTTAATTTAAATCCAAGTGTATTTATCTGATATCAAAAACAAAAAATTCTACATGAATCCGATTGACAAAACTTCTAAATATAGAGATATATATATTCATATAAAACTGATAAAAAAAATTGTAATATCACTTCACATGAATAATGCATGGAGGAGGATCAAAATTGTTATTAGCCTCACTTCACATGAATGGTGCCATGGGCAGTCAAGTCGGTTGATCCGGTAGCTTGTGGAGGAGGAGGAGGCAAACCGATAGCAAGTTCCAAACCGTCTTTCTTTGTCATATCAGAGACTTCATTTAAATGAGGTTGAGGCATACTAATCGGTACATGCCTTGGTACAGGTATACCGGAAGGGTGAACATACCTAATCGATTCAGGGTTGGCGTAGTACATTGGATGGAACATAAAAGGTGAAAAGTTGTAGTAAGGTGGTACGTTTTGGTAGATTGGTATGTACCCCATTGATAGATTCTGAAACCGGTTTGATATCTCAGTTTGAGTTTGAACTTGTACCGGTTCTTGAGATCCGGTTATTAGTTGTTTAGATGAAGTCTTTGATGATGATGCATCTGGAAAATTCTTCTCTTTCTCCTTCTACAAGTTAATCAAAAAGTAAGACCCTAAATATCAAAAAGTTTGAGTAATGGATTATTACTAAGCAAGGAAAAAACCTGATCTTCTATAGAGATGTCAAAGAGACTAGCACGTCTTTTTCTCTTGTCGTTACCATTTAACCTAAGAAAATATTTTTGAGCATGACTCGCCACTTGTGTCGGTGTTCTTGTCGTCACGAAGCTCTTTGAGATCCCTCTCCAATCACCTTTCCCGATCCTCTTCAAGCCGACCAAGAACATACGATGTTCTTCTTCCGTCCATGGATTCCCTATAAAGTTTGATTACAAGAACCGTATAGACCAGTGAAACATTGACATTTGTTCCAAAATATTTAGAATTAATGTATATGATTATAGATTCTCAATTTTTTTTAATTAAAATTCTTGCTAGATTGTTTAGTGAATCAAGAAAAAGAATAAAGATTAGGTCAAGAGAAGCTTACCCTTTTTCTTCTCATGAGAGGACCTCCTCTTCTTTGAATGAATCTGACCATCAGAATGATAACCCGTATCTTCAACGGCGGCGATTAGGTCACCATTACCGTTATCAAGAAGAGAATCAAGATTCCCTAAACTGAGACTCTTCCTTAACGTCGTTACCTCAGGCGACTTAATAGGATCAGATGATATGTCAACGCCGAACAGTTTCACGCTTCCTTTGTTAACGCTGTTAAGACAACAAGTAGGTGCATTATGACCATTGTTGCCACAGTGTGAACACGTCTTCGCCGTAGTCGCCATCTTTCTCCGATGATCTCTCTCTACGTACGATTTATAACGAGTTGCATTTATACCTTTAATCTCTGCGTGTAATTTATAGATATTTTATATATATACGATATTTATATCCGAATATATGCGTTAGCTGGTTTTGTGAATATCTTTGGTGTGTTTACCTTAAGAGATAAAGCGTTTCCTTATTTATCTTCTTTTATTTGGAAAATATCCAGCAGTATCAGCATAAGATCATAACCTACGGTGTAGATTTTTTACGTTATGCATTAGTGTAGATTTCAGCCGTTAGATTTTTCTTCCAGCTAACATTGTGGTGAATATTATTCCGGGTATATTTGAGAGAGTAAATCGTATATTCGATTTTTCTTAATTGAGTTTCCTAAGACATCCAGACTTTTATCAATATTTCCCAATCTTAGTGCAGTTGAAATTTACTTTTATCTTTGTCTTAAGATATATAGTAAATTGTACATGTTAGAAAAATTATGTTGAAGTCTTTTAACGCGCACACAGAAAATTTGAGTATATCCCATATATATTAATCGAAAAATATTACAATTTTTTTTGTAACCACGTGTCATCATTATAATGATTTTTAAAATCACAAGAAAATAGGTTGATTTATCTAATTATATAATAATTTTTTATTAAACTAACAATAAATTCTATATTAATTTTCTTTATTATTTCTGTAAATAAAAGTTACGGAATTGACTAATATGGCTAAAATATATATGACAACTAATGATTATGAATAATAAGGATATGATAAAATTAGTATATCTTCTATCATATTTGTTTAATTTTAAATTATTAAAATAAATTAAACAATCATATTAATCATATAATAAAATTTAGATTTTTGGTATATGTTATATTTTGAATTTTTAAAAACAAATATAACTTATTAAAACTGTTAAAAGTCCCACATTCAAATTTTGTGACCTATGGTTTAAAATTTTTGTTATGACAAAATACAAATGATTACAAAATCATATAAGTAAAAAATCTAATTTAATTAAATATTAAGATTAATATATATATCGTTTTAAATTAAACTATATACAATATAAAATGCATAAATATTTTAATTTTGAAATTTACTTTGAACAATTTTTTTGATAAAAGTTTTAAACAAACATTGACAACTTAATTTATTAAAAATTATAAATTACTAAAACTATTAATCTTACAATGTAAATTTTGTTATGAGTAATTTTTTTAAAAAAAATCTATAAAATATAAAAATGATCAAAAAAATATGATTAGAAAGCACCATTTAGTAGAAGTTAATATTAAAATATACTATGTATGTTAATATCATTTAAATTTAATTATATATCCTATCAAATATAAAAAAAAAACTAGGTGTTTTGCCTGCACATGCGGGCATAATCATTTTACTAATAGTTATTCATATATGTATTATGATTTAAACATGAGGATAACTTATTATTAATCATTTTAGTTTTTTCGATTTTTATTTCGGTCTACGTCTCTCTAACACAAAAAATAATAATATAAAAGTATGAGATTATAAGAGCATAATTACATATCAAATATTCTACACAATAATGTAAATTCAGAATTTGAATTTTTGGTCTCACTTAATCTACTTTGTATTTTTGAATCAGAAACATGTATTAAATTACCAAAAAAAAAACTAAAACACACAAAATCCAAGCGAGAACAAAATAAATAAAAAGTTAATAAAAATTAAAGTTCGATGATAATTTAGAAGAAAACTTTTTTTAAAAAACGAATTGAGAAAATGACAATATTTCATTGGTTTACTTGATCAATATATACATTGACTTATCATAATATTTCATAAGTTTACTTTTAATAAAAGAAAAATAGATAATAATAGTTTTATTATTAAAGTTAAATTATGGTTAATTATATAATGATAAATCTAATTATTAATTAAAAATATATCTATTTTAGCCGTTTCATAACATGATTACATATGCAACTCTTTAAACTTAATATCAAAACATATTTTTCTTTTAGATTAAATAATAATTAAACATACACAGGAAATAACTACAGAAGTTACTCAGAATACTTAATTCATAATTCCAAACTCCATGTAACAAAATCGACTTGCTCCTAGTCTTTCAAACTCAAAGAAAGAAAAAAAATATAGAATTCCAACTAAAAAAACAAATATCAAAAGTACATAAATATATATGTCAAAAACTATAATCGAGACAATTTAGAATAAATGAGAAAAATGAAACTATAAAATTTTAAAACATCTTACATCATATAAAAATAAGAATTAGTCCTAACTTGTGTAAAATAATTATAATTGTAATTCCAGTTTGAAAATTTGAAATAATTTTATATTATTTAAATTAATGATTTATGCTAAAAACTAGTAAGAATCTCGTGAAAGTTAAAATAATTATAATTGTAATTCCAGTTTGAAAATTTGAAATAATTTTATATTATTTAAATTAATGATTTATGCTAAAAACTAGTAAGAATCTCGTGAAAGTTAAAATAATTATAATCATATTTCAATTAGAATTTCGAAATATTTATATTATTCAGATTAATGAATTAATTAAAAAATTTGAAATATTTATATTATCTAAATTAAGAAACTGATTATTTAATCTAAAAACTAATAAAAATATGACAAATAAGCAAAATTAGCTAAAATCATGGAGAATGTGACAAATCAGCAAAATCACTTCATAAATAATAATAAAAGAAAACAGATAATGATAGTTTTATTATTAAATTTAAATTATGGTTAATTATATAATGATAAATCTAATTATTAATTAAAAATATATCTATTTTAGCCGTTTCATAACATGATTACATATGAAACTCTCTAAACTTAATACCAAAACATATTTTTCTTATAGATTAAACAATAATTAAACATACACAAAAAATAACTACAGAAGTAATTCATAATTCCAAACTCCAAGTAACAAAACCGACTTGCTCCTAGTCTTTCAAACTCAAAGAAAGAAAAAAAATATAGAATTCCAACTAAAAAAACAAATATCAAAAGTACATATATATATATATATATGTCAAAAACTATAATCGAAACAATTTAGAATGAATGAGAAAAATGAAACTATAGAATTTTAAAATATCTTACATCATATGAAAATAAGAATTGGTCCTAACTTGTGTAAAATAATTATAATTGTAATTACAGTTTGAAAATTTGAAATAGTTTTATATTATTTAAATTAATGATTTATGCTAAAAACTAATAAGAATCTCGTGAAAGTTAAAATAATTATAATCATATGCCAATTAGAAATTTCGAAATATTTATGTTATTCAAAGTAATGAATTAACTAGAAAGTTTGAAATATTTATATTATCTAAATTAAGAAACTGATTATTTAATCTAAAAACTAATAAGAATATGACAAATAAGCAAAATTAGCTAAAATCATGGAGAATGTGACAAATCAGTAAAATCACTTCATAAATAATAGTAAAGATTTGTTTGGATTTATAAAATTGATTTATATAACCACCATACGTATTCGGGCCCACAATTGATCTCTTAAAAGCCTTCTGTTGGAAAGTACGGTGTCCACCAAAGATAAAATATTTTTTTATGGCAATTGGTATCAGAGTGTATTGCAGTCAAGAAAAATTTACAAGCGAGAGGAATACAAGGAGATATATGTTGTGCAAGATGTGGGGCTCCAGAGGAATCGATAAACCATGTGTTTTTCGAATGCCCTCCAGCAATTCAGGTTTGGACGCTATCCAAGATACCGTCGAACCCGGCCAACTCCCTCTTTACAAATACGGATCATCTTTTCTGGTACGTTCTCCCGCAGATAGAGGATCACCAGTTCGCATGGATATTGTGGTATATATGGAAAGAGAGAAATAATAAAGTTTTCAGTAACTTTGATATGGATCCACGAGACACCCTTAAATTGGCAGAAACTGAATCAACCCTGTGGGGCGAGGCACAACTGTTGAATATACAGAGGGTAACACCAACTACACAGGTCGCAATACTGTCGTCGATTCCAGGACGATGGTGCTTTACAGATGGCTCATGGAAGGAACATGATTGTCTATCCGGACAAGGTTGGTATAGTACTTTAAAAGGCTTTGATGGACTGATGAACGCACGAAACGTCTATGCTTGTCTTTCCTCTCTTTATGCAGAGGTGGAAGCTTTAGTTTGGGCAATGGAGTGCATGCGAAATTTACGTCAAACATTTGTCACATTTGCAACGGATTGTTCTCAATTGGTGAAGATGGTTTCGGAACCAGAAGAATGACCAGCTTTTGCAAGTTATTTGGAATACTTCAAGATCATCAGGGAAAGTTCTATAAGCTCAGAGATCATTCATATATCAA
The DNA here is from genome assembly GCF_000695525.1 of Brassica oleracea var. oleracea. NCBI lineage: Eukaryota > Viridiplantae > Streptophyta > Magnoliopsida > Brassicales > Brassicaceae > Brassica > Brassica oleracea. The sequence goes on from NC_027749.1 coordinate 50,779,250, forward strand.
GGACGCAAAATAGTAAGGCGGACAGCCTCGCACGCAGTGATAGGAGACAACCGTTTTTTGTTGTTCACATGGATACGGAGCACCCGACATGGTTTACAGAATCTGTTTAAGTTGACGACAAAAAAAAAGTTACTGAATTTTAATTATTCAATATATATTTATTATTTCATAATATATAAAAACATATAATACATAAAATAATTTGTATATATAATGCTCATCCCGCGCAATCTTAATTTAGTTTAATTATTATTTCTCTATCGATAGGATATTTTATTTTTGACCGAAAGTTTCATAATGACATGTCGAATAGGAATTTTCACATCCGTGATTTCTTAAATCTCAATTCGTTGTAAAACTATTTTATTTACAATGAATTGTTCTTCTTTTGTGGGTGAAAATTACCACAAAAGGTTTTTTCAAAAAATATTAACCACAAAAGGGTTCGTTGGAATGATGGCTTTTCTCTATAACTGTCAAGGTTATTTTGGTTTTGGTTTTCTTTTTTTTTTGAGGTTGCATTATGTCGTGGTAGTGATGATTTAGCTTTGTTTGTCTATGTCGCGTTTATAGTTTGGATTTGGTTACTAAAAAATTGATACTAAATGAGTATTGAACATCAAAACTACTACAAAAGTGGTGTATGCATGTTAACTTAGAATTCCTAGCCACTAATATATGTATCCGTATTGTTGATACAAATATTAAAAGGCAAAGTAATCACTATGACGTAAAACAACTTGTTAAATTATAAATACATATCAATAAATCAACTTCACTTAAAATTATGTCAATAATCCCTGTGTATACACCAAAAACTTGAAACTCTGTATATTTAAAAAGTCTTGAAGAGAGTAATCATGATAACTTGATTAATACTTTTAAATGATAGACATGATTAAAATGACATAAGTAGCCTCGTGTAGCGCTTTGAAACTATTGTCCTTCCCCGTAACCGGTTCTCTTGTCCCCTTCTGACGACACACATACAGTTTGAACAGATTTATTAAAAAAACGAAATTGGTCCCGTATGAGATAGTTAAAAAATGGGATATTATACTAAGTACAGCATTTCAAAACTTTATTTGTCGATTTTTGACAGATTAGGTGATGATTTTAATTTGCCTAACTTATAAACCGTTGAAATTTAAAGGTGATCACGCCCTGTCAAAACTTTTTATACTAAATCATAAACGATAAATATGGTTTACAAAATACTTTCAAACTAGGACTAAAATAGTTAACACTAAACTCAAAATCCCAACCTCAACCCAAAAAGGATAGGTTTGAAGTTGGATAGGATTTAAAACAATGAACCAAATATTCTTTCTAGCTTTACCCCTAATGAATAAAAACATTAATATTAAACCCGTAATAAATAATGGAACACCGTTAGGCATGGGACGGATCCAGATATCCTGGAAATTTACTGAACTCAGATCCGTGGATTTAATATCCGAATCCGGATTCGTGGTTTCCGGATATCTGAATTTCGGATATTGGTCTTGATATTCTATAATCTGCGAATATCTGGATCTGGATCCGTAAAAATAATTAAAAATAATATTTTTTTTTAAAAAAATACTATTTTTTAATATAATACATAAATTAAATATTTATACAAGATTTATAAATATATATATATATATATACATATATATATGTCCTTAATATTGTAAGAACTAAAATATAATATTATAAGATTAATTTATGTATAATAATATATCAAATATAAATATTAATGAAATTTAAAAATGTAATGAGTTTTAAAAATTCGGATCCGGATTCGGATATCCGGACCTAAAAACTAAGATATCTAGATCCGAATTCGGTTTGAACAAATCTAAAATTTTACTATCCGAATTCGGATCCGGACACTTCGGATATCCTATTTTCGGGGTGGATCCGGAGCAGATCTCGGATCGAATCCGGATGTCAGATAATAAGTCTGAGGCCTAAACACCGTAACTCTTACACCATGATGAAAATCCATGCACTAAATATTAGAGGTAAAATACAGAAATTATAAAATATATCCCTACAACTTCTGAACCATAGAGATTAAAGTTTATCACGCCTTCACCTAATTAACCCTAAACTAAATATAGATTGGTAAAATTGTCAAACCAACATAAAAAATATAGAAAACTAAACCCTAAACCGGTACATCACTTAACCCAAATGGCATAGGTTTTTTGTTTGTTTATCATTTAAACAAATAAGCAAAATACTAACTACAGCAACACAAATTGAAAACCATATTAGTTGGTTTCGACATATTAGTTGAGATTTTTAATTTCATAACATATAAAACGTAGAAATTTAAAATTAATCATTAAGTCATAAAGGATAAATATAGTCTGCAAAATACTTTCAAGCAAGGAGTAAAATAGTTAACTTAACACTAAACCCAAAAGCCCAACCTCAATTAACCCGAAAAGGAATAAGTTTAAAGTTTGTTAGGATTTAAACAAAAAAACAGAAATCAAATATTCTTTATAGATTTACCCGTAATGAATAAATGATTAATTTGGGCGAAAGTTTGAAAAAAAAAATTATAGTTGAAAAGAAAAGTATAAAAACAACACAAATAAAAAATATTAAACCCTAAACTCCTACCTTCTTAACCCAAATCATCTAGTAAACAAAGTCATTATTCTAAGGCACTAGTTATTAAGGTAATTTAAAGATAAGGATCGTTGCATTTTATAATAAAAAACGGTGAATAGCCTAATAAATTTTCAATACCCAAACTGATTCCACTGTAATAATTTGGGAAGTTTTATATTCCATATACCCTAATCAATGCGTTCGAGAACTAGTCACGTACCCGAAGTAACCGAAAATCAGCCCGGGGTCACAATTGTAGAGATTTCAACATACTATACACTATTTAACAAAATTTAAAAATTACGTGCTATGTCTGAAGAAAATTTTACCCGCGATTATTAACCATCAACTAAGAAAAATTTGAATGACCTATGAACATAAAAATTTACCAATTTTCCAACCAACCGGCTAAATCTATATATACTAAAATGAACCAGACATCGTAAAAGAATAATGGATTGCTATTTCCAGTCCCTGATTTCAGTATACCAATACACAACGAGCTTTATTTATATTGAAGTCACATGCCCGTTGTAAACCAAAACGCAAACCGGGTCACTCTTGTGGAAGAAGACTTTTGTAAACCGTAAGAAAGATAATGATCTGATCAAATAATTTAAAACTAAATAAAAATGCAGAAGTTATGTGTTGTCATGTTAAAGAAGGACGTCATCATAGTCACTACAAATTCCCTTTGTTGTTATGCGACCGGTTGCATAGGGGCAATGTCGGCATTATAGCAAATACGCAGTATGATAGCCATTTACCTAATAAAATAATTTTTCATAGCTAGTCACCGCAAATTCCCTATTTAAAAAGTCTTGAAGAGAGTAATCATGATAACTTGATTAATACTTTTAAATGATAAGAAGTCCATGTCGCGCAATAAGACAAAAGAAGGAAAAAGAGAAGAAAAAAAAAAGACAAGATCTAAAGATAAAGACAACAAGTCAGAAGTCCACTACCAAAACAACCGAAGGTAGTATGATAGTTCTCGGACCGATCCACGAAACTCCCTCAAACCCTTCCTTTCTATAAGCTTTCTTCACTATATAATTACCAAATACTCATCCTCACTCTACTTCACATTTACAAACATATACAAAGATCAATAGGGTTAACTAGGAGTGAAGATAGATGGCAACTAAGCAAGAAGCTTTAGCCATCGAGTACATAAGCCAACACCTTCTCACAGATTTTGCAAGCCAAGATCACCACCTTCACTCAGAAACAACCCCAAGAACCATAGGAAACCATAACCCTAAACCAAACTCTACTCTTAACCGTCGTAAACCGCCCTTACCGAACCTATCCGTTCCGGTCTCTAGTACGATGAAGAAGCCAGAGGAGGAGGAGGAGGAGGAGGAGAAAAGACACTACCGAGGAGTGAGGAGGAGGCCATGGGGAAAGTATGCAGCGGAGATTAGGGATCCTAACAAAAAGGGTTCTAGGCTTTGGCTTGGGACTTACGACACCGCCGTAGAAGCTGCAAGAGCTTACGACCTAGCGGCGTTTGAGTTGCGTGGGAGAAAAGCAATCTTGAATTTCCCTCTAGATGTGAGGGCTACGTCAGAAAGTTGTTTCGTCGGATTAGGGAAACGAAAGCGGCTTAAGAGCTTCGTGGCGGAGGAAGAGACGGTGCCGGTTAGGGCTAAAGCTGAGGAAAAGGAGAGTGATACCACGGTGGCTGAGGTTGAAGCGGTTCCTTTGACGCCGTCAAGCTGGAAAGGGGTTTGGGACTTGGGAGCAGGAGACGGGATATTCAGTGTTCCTCCGTTAACTCCGACGTCTCCCAGCTCCGCTACTTGAAACTTCTGAATTGTCAACGGTTGGTGGTGACGCTTTCACCTGCTTCACTCTCATAATTTCTTTATTCTTTATAGTATACTAATACAAGCGGTAGTGTACAAACATCAGATTAGTGTTTTACTACCAATCATTTTATTCGTTAATTTTTTTTTTATAGGAGAAGTGTGGATGTTGAAAATCTAAAATGATATTTTGTATTTGTTGATATTCTTGTAAATTCGTTGATTGTATAAAAATTCTTGTTCATTATAGTTTTTCTTCAAGTCATATCTACCCTCACTGCCAACTAATTAGTCAATAGAGTATACAATTAGAACAGGACAAAGGTAAACCTAGCTATTAAAAAATGCTAATTAATCAATAGAGTATACAATAAGTAGTTATTTACACATAAAAATAAACGTCAAAGTTAAGATTTTCAAATTTTCAATAGTGGAACACACCATCAATGGATAATGCCGCCTAAGATTATCTAAAAAGCATCCATAAAAAGGATGTGTAATCAACATTATCTTACACATCGTTATAAAATTAAGATCATGTATTAATCTATTCATAAAATATGATTAATCTAATACTATTAAAATATTCACTACAAGAAAACATATTTTTTACTAGGGCAGTATTCGTTGTAAATTCGTCGTAAACAGTGTGTTACGACGAATTAACGTCGAAAGACGTTTCGTTGTTAAACGTCCGTCGTAACGGAGGTTTCGTCGTAAACGATTCGTTACGTTTACGAAGAAATATATTCCTCGTAAAACACAGGGAAAGGATTCGTCGTAAACGACACGTAAGCTTTCGTCGTAAAG
>NC_027749.1:50784580-50799595 GCF_000695525.1 Brassica oleracea var. oleracea
ATGTAAATTTACGACGAAATATTTTCGTCGTAAAGTTTCGTTGTTATGGGCACGTTTTTGTGTAGTGATTAAAATAGAAGTCACGACTTCTTTTGATGTATGATTTTTTTTTTTAAAATGGACTACCTACTAGAAAGTCATAAAATTTAGTTGCCCTATCATCTACTCTGTTAATTTAGAGTCATATTTTTTTTATCTACCATATAAAGATTGTTTTTAAATTTTGGACTTTTTCATTTTTAGTACCACGCTTAATATATTACGAGATGCACAAGTTTGTTACACATTATATATTTACACGCTACTTACATAATGAGACTGGATCACTTAAAGTAAACCAAAACCTTATTTACCATAACCATCGGAAATTAATCTAACAAAACCGATACGTTATTAACTATTAGAATGATAATACACTAACTCTGATTTGACTCCATGTCACCACAAATGATCGATCATCTTTGCTTATATTCCAATCTACATATACAAGACCATGTTATTATATAAGAGTAATACAATAACACGATTGGAAAAAAAACATGGTATTTTCTGCTTATTCTCAGATCAATACCTGCGCACATAAAGAAATCAAAGTGTTTCATATTTGGTTCAGCTTGACCCATACAAACATTACCACCAATTTATAGTTCTTAATATGAAAATAAGTCGCATATAAGCTTCAGTCATATATATTTATAATTCAAAACATAATTGACATTACATATGTTTTCTTTTTTTATATATATCTATTTAATCCATGTATTATAAAGGGATGCTGCAGTTTATATCGATATTGTAATACCAATTACTTTAATTTTCTATTAATTATCAAAATCTAATCAAATATAAGACAATATTCTAACCTCATTAACAATATATAACTCTAATCTTAATTAACGTACCATGCAAACAAGATAACCTCTAACAACTTAATTCTTTTTTATCTTCAAAATTTTCTTTTTGATCAAAGTAGATTCTTTGTTTTAACTAATGGGCTAATTCCATAGACAATTAGTATAACTATTTTGCAAATATAACTATTTTGCAAATATATGCTTCCCAAACGAGTATCTATTATTCTTATATGGGCCAAAAGTTTTCAAAGTTTGAATATATCAAAATTTACATAAATGTCTATCTCTTCCAAATTGTGTTTCAAAAAACAAATTTTTTTTGTCAACAAATAACAAACTAAAATACAAACGTTATATACACGTCCAAAACAAAAGTAAATTATTAAAAAAAAAGAAGTTATACAAAAATAAAAAATATAATCTCATCTCAATAATTATTACGAAAATTAGTACAAATATTATCCGCGCACGCGCGGATCTAGATCTAGTTTAATTTCATATTAACATCACATAAGTCCCACATTGCATAATCGGCTAATGTCTATGATTTGAAAACATAGTAAAACCTTGCTATATAATATAAGTCGTGACTACTATAGGGGATGATTGGAAGGAGCTGTAAATTTATATTTTTGCTTTAGAAATAAATCTGTAGATTTTTTTTGCTGTGGCTGTAGATAATTTTGTTGTAGAATATTAGTTGTAGGTTTAAAATGATTCAAAGACTTACATATAAATTTTCTAAAGCAAAAAATAAGTGTTCTAGATTTATGGTTTTCCACAGCTAAAAATAATAAAAAGGAAAAAAAAACTGTAGTTTTAAAAAATCTTTACAAAGCATGATTGGCAAAATTTTGGGCTGTAGAAATAATTTAGGCTGTAGAGAGATCTTACGACACTTCTAAAACACTTGCCAATCAACCCCATAATAAAACATTTCTATCAAACACTATATGATTTTAACTCGTGTTTCTTCTTTAGGTTTACTTTTTTTCCCTGACATCCTTCGACATGTTTACTACATCAAGAAACCTCAAAGTTTCTCCTTAGTCCATAGACATTAAGTGGATCACTGAAACTACTCTAAACATATATATAGTATAGTATGAGTGCTGTGGCCATGAACAAACACTCAAACACGACTTGAAATGTTGCTAATCGGGTAATTCATTTTTAACTATCGTGATCCTATTTTTTTTTAATTGAAGTCAATACTGTTTTCTTTGAACATAATGTTACATCTTTATACACCTTTACCACATTATTCACTTGGAGAAGTTGAACATGGTGGAGTATTCCATAGTAAAATCCGAAATATTCCATTAATAATATGGATATATTCTTCTAACCTTAAACAGAAATTGGCTCGCATTAAAAAAAACAACTAATTATTGTACACAAATTTCGGTATTTATAACCATTTTTGGTTAACTAATTAATTAATATCAACGAAAATATTGCCAAATAGTTAAATATATCTTCAAATTAAATTATTCCCCAAATCGTGCTCAAATATCGTCAATGTATTGATTTTCTATATTAAAACAGAAGTAACAACCTTGATTCATGTGTGATTTTTTTTTAAAATTGACCTAATGTACATATTCCTACAAAGTCATGTTACATTTAATCTCTAATCTTATCATTTAAATTTTGGGTCTACAAGAAATTTTTATTGGGCCATCAATAATCTTATATATTAAAACAGAAGTCACAACCTTGATTCATGTGTGATTTTTTTTTAAAATTGACCTAATGTACATATTCCTACAAAGTCATGTTACATTTAATCTCTAATCTTATCATTTAAATTTTGGGCGTACCAGAAATTTTTATTGGGCTATCAATAATTAGATTTAAAGAATAGAAGATCCATTGAATTTAAAGAATAGAAAGATCTAATTTGTAAATTTAAGATACACTAGTCTTATATATTAAAACAGAAGTCACAACCTTGATTTATGTGTGATTTTTTAAAAAATGGACCTAATGGACTTATTCCTATAAAATCATGTTACATTTAATATCTAATCTTATCATTTAAGAAATTTTTATTGGAGTATCAATAATTGGATTTAAACAATAAATGATCCACTGGATTTATAGATATTATAAATTAAATAGATATAATTTAATGTTGTAATACTATACCCCACATGTTAAACATAGAAGAAGATACAAATACATGTAAAAGTTTAAAACAATCTATTCAAAGAAAAAAATATACCGTAAACTTATTATGTTTTTAAAATTGATTGATATATATATATTATAATATATACCAATTTAGAACTGAAAACAAAATATTTATATAAAAATAAATGAAAACAAAAATCCGCGCGATCGAGATCTAGTCTATACTATTAAAAATGAAAGAATCCTAAAAAAATCTACTTAAACAAGGTTGTTGGACCTCTTCATTTAATTTAAATATGTTTTATTTTATAATGCTTTAGTTGATCAAAATATATACTCAATTAAATTAGATTTTCATTTTCAGATTGATAGATTTTGAAGGTACAAAATATATGGTGTGCCCTTACCTAACTTATATCGGCAACAACTTTTTAATGTTATAGCTAAATTATAAATAAGTTTGAATCAATCCTAATTCATCACCCATGTATAAATCAAAACGACCATTGAACCAATCCTAATTCATCTAAATTTATTTCTATGAAAGTGGATTATCACTACTACTATGATTAGAACTTAAACGACCTTAACACATATAAGACTCAATCCATAATCACAAACAAATTATTTTATTCAGAATATAAAATTAAAAGTATATTAGAATTTTAACTAATTTAAAAAATATATATATAATTAATTTATTTTAGGTTTTTACCGGGTCAACTAATATCGAATCGCGGTTAATGGCGGTTTTCAGAATTAGTATGCTTTAAATTAATTAGTTTTCATTAAATTCATGTTTATCTGTTTGACCGCGTTGTACAAAAACATTAATCTTATCTAATTTAAAATAGATGTGCTAAGTGCTGGTTAAAAATGAAATGATCACAAAATATATAAACTAAAATTAAATTAAAAAATTACAAATATAATTTCATAACTAATTAAAATAAGATAATAGAACACAATATATACATATATATATATATATATATATATATTCATGAGTTAGAAAAAATACATATTATATACATCGAAAGATGATAAAAGTTTAGTATAAATTATAGTTAGTGATACCAAAATATATTATAAAGGACTCGAGCTGTGTCTATTTTTTCTCAAAAAAAAAGAGCAATATCCTAATGCTTTTAAATATCATTGGTATAAAAACCAAACTAGGTATTTGAAGTTTTTTGGTTTAAGTTCAAATTGGTTCCTTTTAGATTCGAGTCAGTTCGAATCCATAATTTTAATATCTAGAAAATCCCTGTAATATTTGGGTACGTAACGCGTCCGGATTGGTTTGATTATTTAGAAACCAAAACAAGACTTGATATACCTAAAATCCCTATGAGAGAGTTATATAAAAGTGTACACAAAATTTTAAATAAACTCATGAACATTCCTCCATTAAAGTACATAGCTTCTAGAGTTTCGATCTAGAAAAAAAGGCACGATCTTTGCTGCAAAAAAAAAAAATCTTATCTCGTTGTTCTCGGCAAATTAAAAATATTAGTTTGTGCTTTGAGCCTTTAACTTAACAAAGCGAATTTAACTGTTAAAAACTCATTTAAGTTAAAAAATATTACAAACTCAATTAACTTCAGACCCATTTTCAATTCTTTTTTTTAAGCCCAAATTATGAAGACAATTTTATACATAAATACATATAAATATAACATTATTTAAATAGTATAGATTTTTAATAATAAAACATTTGTCTCAAACTGATTTCTTAAAAGATTTATAATATAGTTACTATTAATAAAAATAAAAAGAAAAAAAATAATTGGTTCACTATTTTGGTACATTGATAGTTAATGTACTTACAAATAAACTTAATAACAGTTGTTATTTAATAATAAACATGTTGGTATTAATCTTCAGATTTTACGTACGAAAAAATATTTCTTACGAAATTCAAATATATATTGATATATCAAAATTCTAAAACAAAAATCAAAATTATACTCTTCTCAGTGGGTTAATAACGGTCTTTTTGATTTTAAGATATTTTTAGCATATTCGTTTTATTATATCCTACCCTCACTATATATGAGTAACTGAATCTCTCGGTTCGGCACAGACTCGGATATGAAAACTCAATAAAAACATTGTACCGGACTGAAATAATAATAATATAACATATTTTAAATATTATAGATATCTAATAATAGACATAAATTCATTTAATATTTAGTTTTACGGTCAATAAAAAAATACATGTGCTTCTTAAACGCGGATCAAAATCTAGTTAATATTATTACTAGGTTAGGAGTATAATTGTCAAGCAACTGAGCAAGAAGGTGGGGCTTGGTTTTGGTTTATATATGTGGAGCCCTAGATAATTAAGTAGAAAATCAAGTTGCTTCAAATCATATCCTAGCAAGTAGCTGGCAAGGTAACCCTACATGAAAAGCAACTTGACGAATTTGTCTCTCCTCTAGTCCTCTTTCGGGTGAACGTTATTATACATGATGTATCTTGATATGTTAGGAGGACATTCACCCATAATAAGCTAAAACCCACCACCGTTTTAGCAAATAACTTAGGATTTGAACCATATGTGGCTCAAGAGAATGAACTCTACAAGAATCAAACTAGATGCTAGTGAAGTTAGTCACCATCAGAGACAAAATCAAGTTGGCACAACTTGAATGAGTACTGACAAAAGATCTTAACTTGTCTCCATAAATGGTTAATGGGTATATAGGAATGGGGGTCCACTAGAGTAAACCAGAGAAAGACTAATGACACCTTACACCAATGGCTCCCAAACACATGTTGGATGCAGGAAAATATGATGCTCCGGTCAATTCTTGCCAGAAGAGGAGAAAGAAGTGATGCACCAGAGTCTCAAGCATCGTCATCAAACTACTGGGACTAGTGATTCTTAAGTTTGGTTAGTATATGTAAATATCATGTACAGAACCAAGCAAGTGTTTAATTATATAAGATCATTATTTTTTTTCTTTTTGACAAATAAGGTTATTAATTTTACGTACAAAACTCAATTTTTTCAAATGTATAAAAATCAACATTTATCTACTCGTGTAGTCGCGTGTGTATGTGCAGTGTTGAGGAAAGAAAAACACATTAATGCATGTTAATTGGCGAGTTTAGCCTTGTAACGTTTAACCTTTTTCTATTTAATTAGATGTGATCTCCACTCCTTAATAGCAGAAAGAAGAGACTGATTAGGAAGAAGAGTTTGGTTGGGGAAGGGCGCATCCGTCATTGGAGATTTATGATTCTTCTCAAGCCATTCCATAATGGCTTTCTTCTCGTATGTGTATCCATCCGAAGCAACACATGGATTATCCATCACATCCTAAAATCACCATACTAAAATGATCAAAACCAAACACAAAAAAAAAACAATATATATGTAGTAAAGATTCGATCATTATCATTACCTTAGTTATTGGACAGTAGAAATGGCCCGGAGCGTGGTGGTTATGGTCAATTAGGGTTTCAGTAAACATGTTTCTTGCGTTACAAGCAACGTCCTTTAACCGTTCAAGAACCGGTAGAATCTCTTTCCCTAGATCAGGACGGTCAAGCTTCCTCATCTCCGCACATCTAAGCCCTATCATAACCATCTCTTTCGCTTCCTTAACCGGCCAATCACCAGCAGTCTTATCCAAGATCTCTGAAAATTTCCCGGTTTGATCTCTCAACGCTTTCTCTAACGAATGAGCCAACCCCATGGCTGACCTAGCCGTGGCTAGCTGAAGAAGTATGATTCCAAACGCGTAGATATCGGACTCAGGAGTCACCACACCGGTTCTTTGGTACTCCGGATCAATGTAGAAGAACGTTCCTACCGGACCGGTTTGGTTAAAAACCGTTGAGGCATGAGAAGGATCGAGATTAACCATCTTGGAGAGGCCTACGTCTCCGATTTTGCTCACATTGTTCCGGTCTAGGAGTATATTTGCCGGTTTAAGATCGCGGTGGACGATTGGTCTCGGCTCGTTTGTGTGGAGAAAGTAGAGAGCTGAAGCTATCTCCCAAGCGATTCTGAACCGCTCAAACCACCTTAACGGCGGTTGCGGTGCGTCAGAGTTTGGTCTGCGTGTCATGAGTCTTTCCTCGAGGCTTCCGTTGTGCATATACTCGTAGACTAAGCTGCCGTGGTCAGGACATGCGCCTAGGAGGAGAAGCAAGTGTGGGTGACGAATCTTGCTAAGAATCTCAAGCTGAAGAAGTATCAACCAAAAGAGCAATCGTTTGAGAAAATAGCAATATTCCAAAAAAAACAACAATTTTCTTAAATCAATGCAAATAGGTTTAAATCTGCTAAACAAATTCAAATCGTTCTATATGGTTTAAAACAATTTAAATTAGTCTAAATCAAATAAAATCAAAATAAATTATGACTAATTTAATTATACTATCTTCACAGTCAATTTATCTGTAAACAAGTGATGATTTTCTAATCTCTCAATTTTGTTTCTTTTTCTTTTTCTTTATTTTAAAATATTTCAACAAAATTGTTTTCTAATTTAACATTATTTATAAAAATATGCAATATATATAAAAATAGAATTGATTTCGAATAATCTGCCTAATAGTTAATAATCTATATTACAGCTTAACCAAGGAAAATAGTAATCTTGCTTGAAGGTTATAAAAAGTAAAAGGAAAATTGTTTTATTTACCTCTTGGTGAAACTGTTTGGTTAAGTTACTTTTGTCTGAATGAAGAACCTTGACAGCTACTGTCGTGTGATGCAAGTTACACCGATACACGCTTCCGTACCCGCCCATTCCAATTTTAAGCTCATCAGAGAACGAGGAAGTAGCCTGAACGATCTCATCCCACTCAAATTTCATGTATTGTTGGCGTTGAAGCGGTCCTCCTTCAAGTGCATCCTCTAGCTTCTGCTTCTCCTTTCTAACCTCTTCGGCTCTTGCTTGCGCCGCAAGTTTGTCTTCAGTTTCTCTCTCAACGCATCTTCTCACGAGCTCAGCTTCGTTTTCCGCCTGCTCTTGTCTCTCCCTCTCCATCTCCACCACTTCGTCCGCGTCTTCTTCTCTTATCGTTAAGTTCTTGAGCCTCGTAGCTTCCTCTGACCTACGCTGGTTCAGATCTTGAACCTTTTTAGAAGCATCCATGACTTCTCCTTGAGCAACTGCATACATTCCTTTAATATGGCGGAGTTCAATCTTCAGCTTCTCTAGCTCAAAGTCTTTATTCACCTACATGTTAATAATGCCACATTCAAAAACTATAATATACTTAAATGAATCAACTCCACTCCTTATACCTGGCTACTAGATGAAATAGGGTCGCTGGAGCAACTTGAGCTTGAACCCTCATCTGTATAAGACCTTCTCCTGCCTTGTATATCATTTCCTCCGTACCCGATTCCCGAGCTGTTTGTTCGGTAAAAGCCCTTCTGGTTAAGCATCTTTGTATCCACATCTAGAGAGGCAGTTCTGTTATGGTGTGTATCAATGTTGTTATTTGTTCCAATCTTTGTGCCAACCTTCTGGTTAACGGTTGAAAGAGCTTGCATTCTTTGGAAGAGTAAAGGTGTAGATGAGAATTGATGACTTGATGTGGAACTTACTGACCCTAGAATGTTTATAAAAATAAATAAAAAAATCAAACCGGTTTTCAAGAACTTCCTAAAGAAGTAGTTATTACCTGAATGGCTACTTGAAGTGAACTGGTTTTCGCTTCTATCATCTTTAATGCTTGTTTCAATGTCTATATCGGATTTACGAACATTGAGAAGCTTTCCTTTAGAGATAACGTGAACGGTGCAGAATCTTGGTGTGACATCTGAAATCTTTGAAGATAAGTTGCTTCTCTTCAACTTCCTGAAAAAGAAACAAAAATATAGTTAAGGAATCGACAAAGTCAGAGGAAGTCAAAAGGTATATTACCATGAGAAAATGATAGAAGAGGAAGCTCCAATGACTAGCTCACTGATTCCATGATCTTGAACCGCTTTAGAGATTGCATCTGCTACATCATCTGATTCAAGCACCATTATATCCATTTGTACCTATCACATTTTCACAAGATACAAGTTCTTGATAACAAAAATAAGAAACAAGAAATTAAATCAAGTGGTCCAGATTAAAATACCTCTCTATGAGCAAACATGTCTCTGCTTGGAAGAAGCATTTCTCTTGTTTTCCTGTCAACATCTTTCTTGTAAACCGTTGTGGTTGAATCTTTTCTTGCGGTTGAAACCGAAATTGAATCTCCTATTTTTTTCCACAAAATATGGATCAAGTTTTTTTTTAGTAAAATGTTAAATTCTATATCAATTTTTATTTTTTTGGAAAACATATAATGAGAATTCATATCGGAATGCGAAAATGAAACTAAACAACTAGAAACTAGGACGACAAATAACTGAGCCCAACGTAGAACCGGACCTAGCCTAATAACCAGCTAGGCAACGAGACTGGCTCGGACCGAAGAAAACCGGTGAGCGTAATATCAGATCAAGTTTTGACTTAAAAGGTTGTAACGTTTTGTAATTCTTACTTGGCTGGACATGTAAGAGTTTGAAGACGACATGTTCTTGAGAAGCGAATTGTTGAAGTGCCCATCGAACAACGCCTTTTGTTTTGTTGTTGTTCCCTTTGATCGCCACCGCTACGATTAAAGCTCCATCTCCCATTTCTTCAACTTCAGCGGCTAAGATCTGATGATCCAAGAAACTACAGAAACCAAGAAAGGGTTAGGGATAAGTTTTGAAGATAGCTGATGAATTTGACTTCAGAGGGTCAAGCTTTTTGTTTCCTTAATCTCGTTGTTCAAATGATTTAACAGCTTAGAGAGACAAATGGGGGGTGAAGAGAGAGTCATGACTTGGTATGTTTTTTATTTAATTATTTTTGGAACAACTTGGTATGTTTATTTAATCTATTCTATTAAAATAACAGTATGACCCATTGATAAAAGTATGGTACACCTATTATTTCTTTTATCTTTATCATTATTTAGAATATTATTTATTATGTTTTATGCCATTAGACCTATATTTAAATTACCAATTAAAAAGACTTAAAAAGATGTAAAACAAAAAATATATCCGCCCTTTTTGGACTTGAAAAGACTTTAAAGGCGGGTCAAAATCTAGTTAATTAATTAATGTAGTTACAAAGACATATTCTTGGACCAAACAAACAAGTTGAATCCTTAATGGATAAAATAAAAAATTTAAATGATATTTATTTTATAATAACAAAAGAATGGAAGATCTGATAACCAATCCAACGGCTAATATCATAAAGGTTTAAGGTTTGTTTTTGTAAAATTATAAGAAAATTACGTAAAGGCTTAACAATGGTATCAGATAAGATTTGAAGATACCTAACGATTTCTTTTGACTTGCTTGAAGCTTTCTCAAAAACTGGACGAATGGATGTGAAGAGAGAGAGAGACAGAGAAAGAGAAGAAGAAGAAAACCGGGGCGTCTAGCTCTGGTGGTAAAGGACTCACAGCTGTGAGCACCGCCACTTGGGTTCGATTCCCGGCCACTGCGGATTTAACATTCGGGCCGCAGCGACACAGATTAGTCTCTTGGGCCTGGGAAGCCGTTGGAGAAACCGTGTTTAATAAAAAAAAAAAAAAAAAAAAAAAAGAAGAAGAAGGAGATGACGAATCAAATTTGAGTCAGTGAAATGGTCACCGGATTAATTAAATATCTATATTTATAAAACAAGATTTCAGAAAAGTAATGATGAAAAATAAAAAAGGAGTAATGATTAAAATGATAAGAGAATGAAAGTGTCAAAAGGTCTTGATGTTTTTGTTTGTTTGTGTGAAAAAGTGATGTCTTTTCCACAAAGGTTTGTGAAGCGAGATGACGTTGTAAGTCAGAACAACGTGGGCTTTTGTCGGACTACCAACTTGTTTATTCTATATTGTTGACTTTTCAAGTTCTGAGATTTCCGCTGATCAATAGTGAATACATTAGATTTATCTTTTGTTTTAGCTCTCTTGTTCAACTACAATATGACTCTTCTTTTGCGAATCTTGTTGTAGTGACATGAAATAGAACTTGATGATAATTTGAATGTGGTTTTACCTTGGTTTTAAAAGCAAATGAATCATGCCATAATACGTGAGCGAACTTATCCACATAACAGCTCCTTTCTTGGACCTCTTTGCGTCGATATACCTCCCAGAAAATTATCACATGAATCTTCCCGTCACAATACAATCTGAACCTTTTGTATACAAAACGTCTTGTGGTCTAAACTCCGACTAATAAACTTCTTCGCATGAATGTTTAGTACTGTATTTGGTTACTTGAAAAGTTTAACGGTAAAACAGAAAATCCCCTATAAAGCTTTCAGATGCGGATGTTCACCTCTTAAATGGATGCATGTCAGATAAGTTAGACGGGATGCTCACCTGTCAAGAGCATCTCCAATTCACTCTTTATACTTTTATTTTTAAAGAGTCTTGCATTCCAACCACTTTTTATCCCTTTATTTTTTAAAAAGATGAATAGTACGCTTTCAAATAATAGTTATTATTGAGATTCTTTAAATACTATTCACTTTTCACTTTAGTCTTTCTATTTATATAAGTTTAATGATTATGTACATAACATTCTTTTTGTTTTATTTTTATTATTTTAGCATCTAACTATTATAATATTTGATATTATAAAGTTAATTTCACACATTAATAAAATATTTAGAATTATTATACGCAAAATTTAATAAAAACATAACATAAACATATTATTTCAGAAAACAATAATATTACATTTAGGGAATTTTTCACAAATTAAAAACCATAATACAAGCATACTATTTTCATCAAAATACATGTTACACAATAACCTGAAAATATTACACAAATTAATATAAATTACAACACTAATATTCAGGTAAATTTGATCTCACACCTCCAAAATCACCAAAATGTTGTCCATACACATTTGGAGTAGTTTCACCTAGTTGTTGTTGAGTTCTCTTTTGTATGATTCTTCCTTGTTCAGATCGGAAGAAGGCGGTTGTTGTTGAGAAACAAATTGATAGCAATATTTTCTTCTCTATCCATTGCTTTGATATCATTTATCAAAAATTCATCAAACTCAGATGAGTCTGAAGAAGAAGAAGAATTGTGTGAAAAAGATGGACCTCCAATATTAAAATTCATTTTTTGTAAGGGAAATATGAGAATTTCATCTACATCATTCAACATATTTATACACACAAAAAAACATATTGGAATTCAAATGAATGAACGTAAATAAATTTCATAGATTTTATGAATATAGTTGAGGGTTGGATATGGTTGGAGGTTGGATGGAAAAAATGACAAACATTCAATTTAATGATTGTTTGGACATAAAATCTATTGAATGGTGTAGACCAATTATGATAATTTTTTTATCTTATTTATTATTTATTTCTGAGAGTATATTTATTTATTATCTATTTAAAATGTATGTTTCTTGCTATTTTATAAAATTTTAGTGATTATAGTTAATTAATAATAATATTGAGGACTAAAATGTAATACGTAAACAAATGTTTTAAAGAGTACCATTAGAGAACCATCTCTTTATCCCTTTATTTTGAGAAATTCTTGGGTTCACCCCCTAGGGTGAACCTCTAGGTTCACCATCCAATAGTGTTTGAGTATTTGATATTTGATATCTTTTAAAAAAAATAAATAAAATTAAATATCCAAATTAGATTATATTTTTAAAATAAAATAATAAAATACATAAAAATAGTTACAAAAAATAAATTAATTAATATTGTTAAGTCTTCGGCAAAATACTAAATCCTATACCCTAAATCCTAAACCCTAAACCCTAAACGTTAAACCTTAAACTTTAGATAAACTCTAAACCGTTGGAAAATTTTAAACCCTAAATCATACATTAAAAACTAAATTTTAATAACACTAAACCCTAAATCCTAATCCCTAAACCCTAAACCCTTGGGTAAACTCTGAACCCTTGGATAAATCATAAACTCTAGGGTTTAATTTTAAATATTTTTGATTTAGAGTTTATGATTTATCCGAGGGTTCAGGGTTTATCCGAGGGTTCAGGTTTTATCCAAGGGTTTAGGGTTTAGTGATTAGGGTTTAGTGTTATTAAGATTTAGTTTTTAAAGTATGATTTAGGGTTTATAATTTTCCAATGGTTTACGGTTTATCCAAGATTTAAGGTTTATAATTTAGGGTTTGGAGTTTAGGATTTAGGGTATAGGATTTAGTATTTTGCTAATGGTTTAACAATATTTATTTATTTATTTTTTGTAACTATTTTATGTATAATTATTGTTTTATTTTGAAAATATAATCTTATTTGGAAATTCAATTGTGTTTCCTTTTTTAAAAGATATCAAATATCAAATACTCAAACACTATTGGTTGGTGAATCTAGAGGTTCATCCTAGAAGGTGAACCCAAAAATTTCTCTTTTATTTTATGTGGGTTCTTTCTTTAAAATAAAAAGGCTTTAAAATAAAAAGGCTAGTTGGAAATGCTCTAAATGGATGCATGTCAGATAAGTTAGACGACAAGTTAGTTTGATCTACTTATTCATGCAACAGAGTAATTGAAATACAGATGTACACGTGACCATTTATTGAGAGTGTCCTTCTACAGCTCTTTTGAGTGGTCGATCTACTGAATTAATGTATAAGACCATATTAATTCGGATTTTTAAGATGAAATTTTTAACTCATGATTTGATATTTTTTTTTTTTTTAGCTAAGAAACGATTTTTATATCTTTTATTTAAGAGACAGTTTTTAACTTTTTTTAGTTAAAAACTAAGAAACTGTTCTTAGCTTTAGCCAAAAAAAATATAAAAAAAATGTTAAATCATGAATTAAAAACCTTAAATTAAGAATCCGGTTAATCATGCTCCAACCATCTAATTAGTGGTCGATTTAATAACTACAATTTTTAATATTCACTCAGTTTCACGAAACATTTAATATTCTGAAACACATATACTAGTAGTAATAAATAGCATTATTTTCATTGGATTGCTCGTGGATGTATTTATAGTGGAGGTCCAATGTCAGCATACAGATGTACTTTTAGCATTTATTATGTTCATTAAATGGCTTTGAGTTGTGAACATTCAACGTTGGAAAAAATAACAGGTGCTGGAAATCTGAGATAAGGATGTTATGGAGAATAAAACTTTAAGTTATGCGTTTGATAAACACAGTTTTAACTTTATCACGGATAATGTGCATTTATTGGCCTTAACCTGTAGTGGACATTTCGTGGTTGATATGAAAGTGTAGGTGTGGGTTCTTTCTGTTGGTCAAAAATCAACGCATGCAAGTTGGTGATGGTGAAGAACACGTTTTTTTCTCTTTGGTTTTTTGGTTGGTAAGTTTGGTTGTTACACCAACTCACCACCAACTCACAAATCCCCTCCTATAAATACATGCATGAAGGAGAAGGGGAAATTCATCCCAAACAAGAAAAACAAAGTAAGAGAGAACAAGAGAAGAGAAGAAGAGAAAGTGCAAGAGAAAAAAAAATATCTTTCTTGTGAGAAAATCTTTCTCTTTAAGAAATTACGAATAATTTCTTGAGTGTATTTGGGATCGGGTGTGAGTTGAGAGTTTGTAAAATTTCTCGGGTTGATAATAAAAGATCTGTAGCAGGTCCGGAGACGTAGGCAACATTGGCCGAACTCCGTTAACAATTTTGTGTGTGTTTTCCCGCTCCCATAAATTCTGGTTTTCCGCAAAATTTGACCGCGTATTTCCTAACAACTGGTATCAGAGCTTGAGTTACGGTGATCGGTCAAAACTTTTTGCGGGGTTACTATTCACGTGAACAGTACTTCGTGAATAGTGAATTTTCTCGGTAACATCGGTTTGTCGACGAAGGTGTTCTAATATACGGTGGTTCCAGAAACGATGGGAGGCGAAGACGGTTTGGCGCATAGTATCGGGAAATTTGACGGTACAGATTATGCATTTTGGAGAATGCAAATTGAAGATTATCTGTACGGAAAGAAGCTTCATCAACCGCTGAGCAAGAAGCCTGAGAA
>NC_027749.1:50802367-50810627 GCF_000695525.1 Brassica oleracea var. oleracea
AGAAGATCCCAGGAAGCAAGAATCCGGCAGACATGTTGACGAAGGTCGTGCCGTATAACAAGCTGAGGTTGTGTGTAACCTCAGTTGGCTTGTCAGAGTAACAAGCTGAGAAGACCTGCTACATTGATCAAGGTGTGAAGACAGATTGAAATCAGTCTTCAAGTGGGAGATTGTTGGTCAAAAATCAACGCATGCAAGTTGGTGATGGTGAAGAACACGTTTTTTTCTCTTTGGTTTTTTGGTTGGTAAGTTTGGTTGTTACACCAACTCACCACCAACTCACAAATCCCCTCCTATAAATACATGCATGAAGGAGAAGGGGAAATTCATCCCAAACAAGAAAAACAAAGTAAGAGAGAACAAGAGAAGAGAAGAAGAGAAAGTGCAAGAGAAAAAAAAATATCTTTCTTGTGAGAAAATCTTTCTCTTTAAGAAATTACGAATAATTTCTTGAGTGTATTTGGGATCGGGTGTGAGTTGAGAGTTTGTAAAATTTCTCGGGTTGATAATAAAAGATCTGTAGCAGGTCCGGAGACGTAGGCAACATTGGCCGAACTCCGTTAACAATTTTGTGTGTGTTTTCCCGCTCCCATAAATTCTGGTTTTCCGCAAAATTTGACCGCGTATTTCCTAACACTTTCTTGGAGATGGTCCAACATCTTCATATCATCAGTCTGACTAAAATAAGTTTTTTAATAGAATTTGTAGTTTAGTACTGTGTATTAATGTTGGCAAAACATAGAATGACAAATCCTTTACTTGATTTTAATCAAAGGATAAGTCAAGAGTTTTTTTTCTTAAGGAAGTTCAAAATGAAATTACACTTTTATCAAACAAGAGTAGAAAGAAATACAAGAAGATTAAATCAAAAGACATATCTCTCTTCATCTCTATTGTTGTAATCTGGCATCTCATCACACAAGAGACAAAGGAGGAACGAAAAACACACACACACACAAAAAGATCAGTGAACCAAATTGTACTTATCTCTCTCATTATTGCTTATTAGATTTCCACTCCATGATTGCTGAGTAAAGAGTGTAATTAGCAAGAAGGTTCTTGTTAGGCAAAGGAAGGTTTGTCACCGGTGACGTATCATTTTCTCTCAGCCAGTCCTGTATAGCTTCACGATCGTACGTGTACCCATCTGCAGCTACGCATGGCTCGTTCATCACTCCCTATAATCAATGTAAAGAAAACTAGGTTAAATCATGACCAATACAAAGTTTCTTGCAGTGCAAGTAACAAATAATGTACAAACCTTGAGAAGTGGACAAATGAAATGGGATGGAGGACCAGAAGGTGTTCTCCCGATAAGGTTTTGAGCTTTGTCAACGACTTTCCTAAGCCGCTCCAAAGCCGGTATGATCTGATCCTTAAGATCAGGTCTATCTCTGCGTCTTAGTTCAGTACAACACAGCCCTAAAGCAGCTAATTCACGAGTCTCGCTAACAGGCCACGGTCCAGCTTTCACGTCCAACAATGCCATAAACTCAGCATCATCTCCAATAGCTTCTTCAACCATATGAGTAATAGCTATTGCGGGCTTGCCTGTTATCAGCTGAAGAATCACAATCCCTAATGAATACACATCGGACTTGGGTGAGATGATCCCTGTCCGTTGATACTCAGGGTCGATGTAACATAGCGTCCCCACGGGACTTGTTTTCTTGAAGACGGTTAGTTTAGAAGCAGCGTCGTCTTGGTTAACCATCGTGGAGAGACCAACGTCGCCTAGTTTGCTGACGAAGTTGTGGTCAAGTAAGATGTTTCCTGGTTTGAGGTCACGGTGAATGATTGGTCTAGGCTTGGACTTGTGGAGGAAGACTAGCGCTGAAGCGACTTCTAAAGCGATCCTGAAACGCTCGAACCAAGGGATAGCAGGTGTGTCGTTGACTTGCATCAACCTGTCATCTAAGCTTCCGTTGTCCATGTATTCGTAGACAAGGCAGCCTCGTTCGGGACATGCACCAAGGAGGAGGACAAGGTGAGGATGTCGTATCTTGCTCAAGATCTCAAGCTGTCAAAACATAAATGCAAAATATTTTAGACTCTGATTGGTAAGATTTTGGTAAACAAAAAAAGAAACTGAGGAGTGAAGTAAGCCATAAGGTAATTTACTAGAGTGGGTCCTGAAATCTTAAGAGTGCATAAAATTTTTAAGGTAAAACTTAATAAAAATTTCTTCTTATAATATAGGTGCGGTAAAACTTATTTATATTTACTTTTAAAAATTTAGGAGTCAAAACGAATGTTTCATCAGGCCTATAGCCTATTGTGTGATGCATATTACATTTTTAAATTTAGGAGTCAAGACGAATGTTTCATCAAGCCATGTTTAATGTAAATAGAAAACTGACCTCTTGATCAAACTGTTTAGAGAGCTGAGTTTCTCCTGCATGAAGGACCTTGACAGCACCCGTCGTGTGATGAAGATTACATTTGTAAACGGTTCCATAGGCTCCCATTCCGATCTTGAGATCTTCAGAAAAGTCAGAAGTCGCGGCTGCAATCTCCTCCCATGAATAGTGTTGGTACTGGATCCCCGGAGAGACGAGAGAAGCCTGGAGCTTATCTTTCTCTTTAGCATCGCGCTCTGCTTTGATCTCAGCTTCTCTTCTACGTAAAGCCTCTTTCATCATGAGTTCTTTAACCTTCTCTGCCTCCTTCATCGTCTCTTCGTACCTCTGCTTCTCCTTTGAAGCTGTATCTTTAGCTAATTCTTCCTTTTCTTTCAGCTCCATAAGCTTCTCTGACTCCTCATATTTTCGCTGGTTTAGCTCAGTTAGCTGCAACCAAAACATAAATAAGAACACATAATGTAACATAACAAGAAAAATGCCACGGTCAAAAGTTTAGACTAAAACCTTTTGAGAGGCATCAACAGTCTCGGTTTGAGCCATAGCATACATCTCCTGAACATGTTTCAGCTCGGCTCTCAGCTTCTCTATCTCAAAATTCAGATTCACCTACATAATTAGACATAACTTCAGTTACAAACATAAATAAGTTATGTCTCTCCGGACAAAGAAAACAGAATCAAGATCAAGACAGTTTGATTGCTCTGAGTCAGGAAAATGATATGATACTCTAGAATCTAGTTCTCTGTTGAAATTACACATCAAAAGTTTAAAGAAACCAACACTAATATATATGAGACTTTGGCCCACTTAACGTCAATTGATTTTAAGTTGGAAGTCCATGAAACTTAACACTCTCAGATCTCTAGAAAAAGAATATCAAGAACCAACACAGTTAAGTTACCTGATTATTATCGGTCACGGAATGGACACTGAGGAGGCCCTCAGACATGTTAGAAGCTTGATGAGAAACAAAAGAATAGTTCTCAGGAACCACTGCTCCCCAATCCATATTTGTTATATCGTGGTTGTTGCTCGATGATGAGCTCATGATCGATCTCCTATCCTCGTGATCTCTCCATTTTGAAGCAAAGCTCATCGCGTGATACGCCTCCGCTCCCATTGGAAACGATGCACTAAAGCTCTCATTGCTAGTGGTACTCTTCTTCTCTTCATTACCACCGCTCGGTACAATCTGCATCGCCCTCCCTGTAGACACTTCTGACTGGTCCGTCTCGCTAGAACTCGTATCCATTTGGACCACCGCGCTGCTGCCCACCTCCGAATGTTTTGCAGGGTGGAGGAAATGAGAGACTCGGGATTGCGCTTCCGAAACAAACGAAAGAAAGTCTTGGTAATCTGTTTCAGACGACCAAATAAATAACTATTAAATTTCATGGGCTTCCAACTTAAAACAATAACTAACATTTTTAAAGACTACCAGAGGGTACTCTAGGACTAGGACTATCAGTGGAGCCACTCGTGAAGCTGTCTCTCTCTATTCTCTCGATCCTTATCGTTCCGCTAGCGTCTGAATCAGAAGGACGCACGGATGCTAGCTTCCCCTTTGAGACTACATAGACTGTGCAGAATCTTGGAACAGCAGTTGCAATCATAGAAGACATATCGATCTTTCTTGAAAAGAATCCGCGAAGAGACATTCCTATAACGAGTTTGGTGACTCTTGTTCCAGCAATCTCTTCTGCTATCGCAGCCACCGGATCGTGCGACTCCAGCACCAGAATCTCTACTCGCACCTATGTTACACCATTTTAGATACTTTCAGATTTTGAGAAAACAGAACAAGAAAGGAAAGTCTTGAGACCAAACCTTTCTCCTTTCGAACATTTTCTTGTAAGGACGGAGCGTCTCGTTTGTGTTCCAATCCACTTCTTGTCTGTAAGCTGATACTACGTCAGCTTTTAGCTCGGATATCGATATCGCATTGCCCACTGAAACCGAATAAGAAAGACTCAAATCTTTGTTCCCAAAGACATAGATATTTTGCATAAGCTATAAAAAATATTTTAAGTCACAACTTACTAGGGGTAGGGATGTAAGTGACAGGAGGACGAACATAGATCAATTTGAAATCAGAGAAGCCTTCAGGGATGAACTTCTCAAGAGCCCAAAAGGCTACGTATTTGCTCTTCTTTTTACCATTAATGGCTACAGCTACAGCAGGAGATGGTGTAGGAGGTAGAGATAGGTGTTCGCTTAATGATCTTGCTGGTTTTTTTCCTTCCATTGTGGCTTTCAGACAAAAGTCAACACAGAACTTACCTTGTAGTTATGTTCTAACAAAGAACAATGAGGAGGAGGAAGAAGAACAAGACCCCTAAAGTTTGGTGATCTTATGACATTTTCTTAAAGACAGAAAAATTGCCACAAGCAAACACGTTGTTGCCGCGAACACCTTTATTTATAGTTAGCTCACTAATTAATTATTTTTTTCATACGTTGAAATAGTAGTACATACTTTTCTCTGTCTTGTTTCTATAAAATTATCGTTATATACGTCGTAAAAGTATCTACGTCGTATATCCCTCAGTTTTTGTTTTAAATAAACAAAGTCAAACAAATAAAATAAAGGCTTGAGATTGTTATTAAAGTATGTATACATATACAATTAGAAGATGGTAAAATTAATAAAGATAGAATTCATTACAAGTGTAACCTGAGAAAAGTTTTACATTACTTAATCAGAAAGATATTAGGCCGTAAACTCTTTTTACATTTGCTTTGAGTTAAGAAAGAATATAGAAATAGATTTAAAATACATTTCTAATTTGAATTCATGGACTGACTACATTGCTCCACGAGACAATGTAGAAACTACGAGATCTTTCTAAAAACATCTCTGGATATCTTGGTAAAAATGAGTTTTTAAATCTCTAACTATTTGAAATCGGCACTTTTAATACTCAACTATCACTCTCGCAGATTTAATCCTCAAATCATGATTGACTGTGAAAAATTAGACTTGAAAAAGTCAAACATTAATTACTAGACAGAAACGTTAAATGTAATTAGAAAATGGATCGAGTTTGGCTTTCAAAACTCCAAAATCAGTAATATCGATTGTGTCATATGATTTTGAGTGATAGAAAGTGATTCACAACGACTGAAGATCAAACAAGTGTACTTCCTGTGAGAGAATGGTGAAAATCTATTTCAGAACTAGTGGTGGAATTTGGAAAAAACTCTGATTTGAAGAGCATTCAGAATTCTAATTCCGATAGAGAGTGAAAGGTAAATGATTAAGCTCCGTTGAATCATGTCTGAGTTCCTAAGTGGGTTTTCACCATCCTTTCACCGACTTGTTTGATTTAAAGTCGCCGTGAATCGCTTCTTCTCACTCAGAATCGCATAGACATAACTGATATTTGGGATTGGGGTTTTGTAAGCCAAACTCAATCTCTTTTCTAATTACAATTAACGTCTGATTTCTTAAGCCTAATTTTGCGCAATCAACCATGATTTCAAGACTAAATATACACAAGTGATAGTTGAGTATTAAAAGGGTTGATTTCAAATAGTTGGAGATTTATAAGTTCCTTTTCCCGGATATCTTATGGTGTAGAAAAATTAACGAGCATTCTGTCAAATTAGTAGACTAAGGACTACAAAGAACATTTATCCAAATAAAGAGCTCACTACACTTTTTTGTTTTTTTTGAGAAAAGCTGAAGATTAAGGAGTTTTCTACACTTTTTATTACTATTTAATCTATTAAATTAGAGTCATATAAATTTTTGTGTGATTTTTTATTTGGACTATCTCTAAGAAAATTTATCAAATTACACATAATTTAATTATAATATATTTTAATATTTTTATATTTTATTTGAAATACAAATAAACAACTTTCTTTACAAAATTCTAACAAAATCTTTAAAACATCTATTTGCACTTTATTTTCGTAATTAATTAATTTAAATTCTTATTATCATTAAAATGAAATTAAAAAATTAAAATCAATTCAGTTTTGATTTAAAAATTAAAATTAAAATCACATAGAATATTTTACTGATAATTGAAATTTAAATTAATTGATTTTTGGAAATGAAAATTTTAAAATATTTTGTTAGATTTTTGTAAAAAAATATTCATTTTTATTTGAAAAAATAAAAATATATCTAACCTATTAAATTAGAGTCATATTTTGGACTTCATATGTTATATTTAATTTTGAACTATCAAACACGGATTCATATAAATTATTTAAATTGATTATATAAAATATCTCAAACTATTTAAAACTGATGGAAAATTAAGATTAAGATTATTAGTTCATGATTGTTGGACCCAATTTCGGTCAATACATTAATGGCCACGGTCAAGGATATGGGCTGCAAAGAGTTAAAGCTCATAGCGAGCACGCGAGCTCGAGATGGAGACTTCGAAGATCCAGAGATCGCTGAGGAGGTTGCAACAATCGCGGGGAGATATGGCTATAAAAGAAGACCAGAGGTCAAGTCGAAGGACACGTTGAAAACCCTAGAGAGAGCTACACCCATACTTCGACCTTGTTTTCATCCAGCTTTAGATCCTTACTTTTAACGATCTCGTTTGTAACATTCGATCTTGTTTCACTCATTGTATTCGGTCTTACTCATCAATAAAATCTATTTTTGCCTACTGGAATCTGATTATATCGTTGTGTTCTAAAGATATCGTTGCCTACATCATTTATCTTCCCTAGATTAAACTACCGATCACTACTAAATACTTAGTGTAGATTTTAGGATCTACAATGATGACTCATTTAGAGTTAGAGCTGGTATTGACTTCTGACTAACACTTCATATACAAAAATTTATATTCGGTTTTCAGATCTCAGTGACGGACCTACGATCATTTTAAAAGATAGAAAGATGAACTCAAATAAACTAAACGTTTAAAATGAAATTTAGCCGCGTGCGGGTTCTATCCTAGTTAAAGCTAAATACCCAATCCATTATAATTTCAATAAAGATTTGATTCTCCGTGAGCATGATTTACGGACATAGTTTGAGTTATCGCTTACATATTAAGATCAAAATTGAAATTATAGGATAACATTTAGTCGCCTACATGACATTCTCGTCCGTTTTGTCACGTCTTTTCTTGCTTACTATACCTTATGACTATTTATCATATGCTTTATTAATGAGAAAACTGCAACAACTAGAGATCTAGTCTTATAGAATCGTCGAGGATATACCTAGGAACTCCTTTGACTTTATGTGCTCGTGTTTTTTTAAAAAAGATTTTGAATTTAATGAATTACAAAAAGTCAACTATGTTCACATGTTCTGTTGTTTACTGAGAAAAAAGAAACAAATCTTTAGTCTCTTTGTCTGATCAATTCAGACAAATCCGAAGAAGCTAAATAGGCCAATGGGGAACAGATTTCTGTTTAAAGAAACAAAACAATATTAAAGAATAATACTCCAAACGTGAGCACACTATCCTTGTTCATGCTATCGCTCTTCTTGACAAGACCTCCATGATGGAATGTAATGAAACTCGAAACGATAAGATTTAATCTTATTAACAACACTGAAAGTGTTTAGAATTCAATAGGTTAATGATAATGCATTATTGTCTTTTTAATGTGCTCATAACTTCAAGCTAAGGCATTGCTGTGCTTACAACACATGACAAAAATAAAATCATGGGCCATGTATATTAAATCTGTTCAGATGTGTGTTTTTGTAAACTGATTAGTGTTTGTTGGCCAAGTCGTAATCCAGCAGAACGTCGCCAATGAGAGATGTGTTGTTTCTTCAAGAAGCAAAGCCGAAGAGGAAGATGATCGTTCTTGGTAATGTTTTTTTTTTTTTTTTTTTTTTTTTTTTTTGCGGTTGAAGACTAAGCTTTTATTAGTTTCTTTTATTTCCGATTTTATGTTCTTCT
>NC_027749.1:50810754-50823182 GCF_000695525.1 Brassica oleracea var. oleracea
TAATCCAGGGGTTCCCCACTTACGTGGATCATTCCCCTGGGCCCGGTTAGACAGCGGTCCACTTCACACGGGAGGACTGTACCTGGGCTGGGGACAAGACCCAACACCCAGTACCTCATTTGGTGACAGAATGGGCAGTTCGCCTCCGTCTTGCGTCGAATCCGTGAGCATGACAATTGGCCCACGTGATTCTTACCAAGTGATCTACCTCATCCCGTCATCATTCTTGGTAATGTTACTGATGCTAAATGTGAATGTCTGTGGTCAATATATTGGGGTGTGATTGTTCATATATATCTCTTTGTATGTTGTTTTATGTAATTGTAGATTTTTTTTCTTTTTTGAAGGGTGGTAGGGAGTATATATGAGTGTACTCCTGCTTTTGTGTATAACTGAAATGTTTCACATTTTGTTTGGAGAGGATCAAGTCAACCAAACTCCTACATTTCTCGGGCTAGTTAGAGTGACTGTCAGTATGTGGGTCTTTAAGTCTTTTACCCATTATCGGCCCGTTTTATTTCAGCGTAGTCGATGTACAACTCAAAACGATTTTGGAACACTTAACATGTGAACCCCAACTTCTTTGAAAGGAGTCAACATTAGTATCAATTTCATTTTTATTAACATAAATGCAAAGAAACAATCAAGCTACGCGACTTCATTTGATGATATTTCCATTTAACGTAAATTCTTAGTCTTACCACTAATTATTATGCAATTCTTTACTTCGTATACTAATCAATGTATATACAGTATTTGGATTGAATATCTTTGACTTCACTTAGTCAAACAAAAACATAAATTCTGATTAATTTGTAAATTGACACGTAGATATATTAAATATAGAAAATCTTCTAAATAAAACATAATAATATGTACCATTAATGTTTTAGTCTTGGTGTTTGACTAACACAATATTACTATGAATTATGAAACATTATTTAATGAATTATTCTTGGGTTCACCCACTAGGATGAACCTAGAGGTTCACCTACCAATAGTATTTCATTATTTCAAATTCGATATCTTTTAAAAAAAGAAACAAAATATTGTCAAATTATATTATTTTTTTTAAATTAAAATGTATGAATAAATAAATAAAAAATAGTAGTAATTACAAAAAAAAAATATTTTTAACGTCGTCAGTAAAACATTAAACCATGAATCCTAATCCCTAAACCTTAAATCTGAAACCCTAAATTCTAAACCCTTGGGGAAACCCTAAACTCTAGGATAAATCTTAAACTTTAAATCAAAATCACTAAACACTAAAACACTCAAAGGTTTAGGGTTTAGGGTTTAGATTTTTAGTGTTTAATGTTTTTATTTAGAGTTTAGGATTTATCCAATGGTTTAGGGTTTACCCAAGGATTTAGGGTTTAGGGATTAGGATTTAGGGTTTAGTGTTTTGCTGACGACGTTAAAAAAAATTTTTTTAATTCTTTTTTCTGTAACTATTATTTTTTTATTTTTTTTATTTTAAAAACATAATATAACTTGCCAATATTTTGTTTCTTTTTTTAAAAGATATCAAATTTGAAATAATGAAATCCTATTAGTTGGTGAGGGCTGAACCCAACAATAACTCTTCTTTAATCATGTGAATTTCTCTAAACCATATAGAATCACTGCATCAACATTTAAATTTTGTATTTCGCAGTTTTTTGCTGAAATTAAATTCTGAAAGAAATGTATATTCTGTATAAGCAATTTTATGAAAAACACATAAACTGTAACCAAATTTTATTATTATAAAGAAAAAAAATTTAAAGGTACGAAAAATGAAAACAAAATACGAACTTTAACCAAAGTCTTATTTATAAAATAGAGAAAATAAACTAAAAAGGGCACAACAACATAAACATATAGAGCATAATGCATTATTTGTTCATCCATATCAGTTAATCACCCAAATTCCACAATTCATAGGTTCTATGTTACTTGGTTGAAGTCGACTAACCAAACATAACCGAACCTAATTACATTTTGTAATGAACCTTCTTGTGACCACCAAGTGCTTGACCAGATTCAAATACTCTGCCATAGACATCACATTCATAACGTCGGTCTTGATCATTCTTGTCTCAAATCTTCCGCCGTTGGTTTTTATGGCTCGTTCGATGACCACCTAATGCCTGAGAACTTAAAACTTTTCCACATATATCACATATAAATTGTTTCTCACACTTCTTCTCTCTCGCAACGAAATACGTTCCATCAGCATCATTATCTCATCGATAACCACCTAATGCCTGATAAGATTGGGGTATCCTAAAAAAATTTGGAATAGAAAAGATTGGTATATTGACTTTCTTGTTCTACTGAATTCGGAAAAAAAAAACTTGT
Source organism: Brassica oleracea var. oleracea (assembly GCF_000695525.1). Classification (NCBI taxonomy): domain Eukaryota; kingdom Viridiplantae; phylum Streptophyta; class Magnoliopsida; order Brassicales; family Brassicaceae; genus Brassica; species Brassica oleracea. Next base: position 50,813,101 of record NC_027749.1, read on the forward strand.
GTCTTATTTATTTTATGCATCTTATAACTCTGGTCTCGCTGCACCGACAGAGAGAAAACACACACACACTCACAAGAAGATCATTGAACCAGATTGTACTTATCTCTCATTATTATTTACTGGATTTCCATTCCATTATTGCTGAGTAAAGAGTGCAATTAGCAAGAATATTCTTGTCAGGCAAGGGAAGGTTTGTCACCGGGGACGTATCATTTTCTCTAAGCCAGTCCTGTATGGCTTCACGATTATACGTGTACCCATCTGCAGCTACGCATGGCTCGTTCATCACCCGCTGTAATCAACATAAAACAAACTAGGTTAGGTCATGACGAATACAAAATTTCTCTTCATGTAAGTAACCAATAATTTTCAAACTAGGTTAAATCATGATGAACATGCAAGTAACCAATCACTTCCAAACCTTGAGAAGTGGACAAATAAAGTGAGATGGAGGACCGGACGGTGTTCTCCCGACCGAGTTTTGAGCTTTGTCAACAACTTTCCAAAGTCGGGATGATCTGATCTTTAAGGTCTGGTCTGTCCCTGCGTCTCATTTCCGTACAAAACAGCCCCAAAGCAGCTAACTCACGAGTCTCACTCATAGGCCACGTTCCAGCTTTCACATCCCACAATGCCATAAACTCAGCATCGTCTACAATAGTTTCTTCAACCTTTTGAGTAATGCCTATCGGGGACTTGGCGGTTATCAGCTGAAGAATCACAATCCCTAGTGAATACACATCAGACTTAGGTGAGATGATCCCGGTCCGTTGATACTCAGGGTCGATGTAACATAGCGTTCCCACAAGACTTGTTTCCTTTAAGACGGTTAGTTTAGAAGAAGCGTCTTCTAGGTTAACCATCGTGGAGAGACCAATGTCTTCTAGTTTGCTGACAAAGTTGTGGTCAAGCAAGATGTTACCTGGTTTGAGGTCACGGTGAATGATTGGTCTAGGCTTGGACTTGTGGAGGAAGACTAGCGCTGAAGCGATTTCGAAAGCGATCCTGAAACGCTCGAACCAAGGCATAGCTGGTGTGTCGTTGACTTGCATCAACCTGTCATCTAAGCTTCCGCTTTCCATGTATTCGTAGACCAGGCAGCCTCGTTCCGGACAAGCCCCGAGGAGAAGGACGAGGTGAGGATGTCGGATCTTGCTCAAGATTTCAAGCTATAAACACACACATAAATACAAAACATCAGACTCTGATTGGTAAGCTTGTAGTAAACAAACAAACAAAATAAAAAGAAACTGGTGAGGAATGAAGTAGGAGCATGGCCATCGTTGGAGCATCAACAGTGGGGAGTACCTCTCCAAGTCTCTCACCATTCTTAATAATGAAAAACAAAAAATAAAGAAAGAGAGTTCAAAATGAGAAGATGTGTTTCTCCACGAAGAGACTATGTTCACTGCTTCATTTTGAAGCAAAAAATGAATTGAGGTTGGAGCAAAATTATTTCAAAATGAAATAAAAAATGAAAAATGAAGTAGGATTGGAGATAGTCTAAGGCACTCATCTCTCTCTATGTGCCATTATGTCAATTACTTTTCTTTTTACATGTTTTAAATTTAATTACATAATATATTATAACAATATTAAGCTCATTAGATACATAATTGAGAGATGGTCCTGCTGCCGAGCTTTTAGAACATCTCGAACAGCAGTATTAGGAGGAGTTCTAATCATTTAAAGAAAAATAATAATAATGAAATTAGGAAAGAGAAATACCAAAAATTCTTAATTCAAAGCTTTTAAAAAATTGCATATGTACTCAAAGAAAAGATGTCATTCATTGAAAGAAAAGAAATGAATGATTATAATATTAATATTTTTTTTATTTTTGAAAATGTATGGACTCTAACCAATAGAGGTGCTCTTAAGACTCTCATATTGAATATCTCATAATTAAAATAATTATAATTTAATATCATTTGATTATTAATTTAATTGAGAATCATAAAAGACAAAAGGAACCAATAAGAACCTTGCACATGTTATGAAAAATTATCCAATTTTTTTGTTGGAGTTCTCGAAGAGAAACCTTATTGGTGAGACACTCTTTTAGTTTCTACAAAAATAAAAATAATGATATTATATTGCTATTATTAATTTCAATTTATTTTTAAATAGATTGACCAATAGAAGAGAAGTAAAGGTGATTTTGAGTATCTGAAACTTTTGCAAAAATATCTCTGAACCAAACCTCCGTGTCTTCTCTCTCCTAATTTTGTATTTTCTTTCTTTTTCTAAAATTGTTAAACCATGATTATTAGAGGTTTTTAAGATGGGGTTCATAGCGGAATATAAGAACCCGTCTCTTAATTTTTAACTAAAAAAGTTATGAACCGGTTCTTAAATAAGATTAAGAACCGGTTCATAGTTTTTTTAGTTAAAAGTTAAGAGACAGATTCTTATATTCCGTTAAGAACTCCACCTTAAGAATCTTCCAATAATCATGTTCTTAGATATCCACTTAACCTCACTAATGGAGGTGTTCTAACAACAATTTTTTTTCTCTTTCTCTCTTTTGACTTTTTGTTTTGTATTTCTAACTTTTAAATTTTTTATTCTTTTAATTTTTAGATACTCAAGTTTGCAGAAATCCTCTTAGTCCAGTGGTTTGACTAAGAGTTCATTAATGCTTCTACATCAGGAGGTCCGGGGTTTAAACCCCAGAAAAGCAAATTATGCAGATTATGGGGAAAAAAATTACAAGAGGTCTTCAACATGGTGCATGGCGTATCATCGAACATGGATCTCATAGGGCGGCTCGGAGTGATGCAGTCAGACGTGCATTCTCATATGATGGTAGAATTGTCGGCTCTAAAATCATCTATGTAATATTTCTATCGTTGTAATAACATAACTAATCACACGATTAAAAAAAAAAGAGATACTCTAAGTTTAGATACCACCAATGTGTTTGCTCTAAGCTGGAAGATAATTTATTAGAGGCGGTCTTGAAATTTGAGGATTGTAATGTAAATTTTAATATAAAAAAAAATCTTTTTACCAGACTTACGTTTATTTCTTCTTTAAAATTTGGGAGCCAAGACAAAAATTATTCACTGTGATATTTCCATGACTGGCTCTGCTTAATGTAACTAGAGAACTAACCTCTTGATCAAACTATTTGGAGAGCTGAGTTTCTCCAGCGTGAAGGACCTTGACAGCACCTGTCGTGTGATGCAGATTGCATTTGTAAACGGTTCCATAGGATCCGACTCCGATTTTGAGATCTTCAGAAAAGTTTGAAGTAGCGGCTGTAATCTCCTCGCATGAGTAGTATTGATATTGGATCCGGGGACAGACGACAGAAGCCTGGAGCTTATCTTTCTCTTTACTGTCACGCTATGCTTTGATCTCAGCTTTTCTTCTGCGTAAAGCCTCTTTCATCATGAGTTCTTTAACTTTCTCTACCTCCTTCATCGTCTCTTCGTACCTCTGCTTCTCCTTTGAAGCTGTATCTTTAGCTTCTTCTTCCTTTTCTTTCAGCTCCATAAGCTTCTCTGATTCCTCATATCTTCGTTGATTTAGCTCAGTTAGCTGCCACCAAAACTCAAATAAAAACAAGAAATGTAACGTAACATTAAAATTGCCACGGTCTATGCGGTTCAAAATCTTAAACTATAATAACCTTTTGAAAGGCATCAGCAGTCTCGGTTTGAGTCATATCATACATCTCCTGAACATGTTTCAGCTCGGCTCTCAGCTTCTCCATCTCAAATGTCAGGTTCGCCTACACAATTTGTTGTGAACAAACGCAAATGAAACTCTAAGAAAACAAGAAAATTAGAGAGAAACTCAGATTGCGAAAATTACATGCATGTTTTTAGGGTTTGTACGTATAATAATTACATAAATGAATAATTTATGATGTTTACACTTGTATTTATATCAAAACTCGATATTTCTTTTCTAAAACTTTCTTATTTAACAGTCTGTTTGATACCAGGAGCTAGTGAGAGTTTAAGTTGTTTTCCAAATCCAATTTATGCTTACACAAGCTCAAAAAATTGTAAAATTTTTTTTTGATTTGAACAAATTTAACATTCTTTAAAAAAAACTTTCTTATTTAATAAAAATGGTTTCCCTAATCCCAACGAATATTAGAGCATGATTAACGGGGGTTCTTAGGGTGGGGTTCTTAGCATAATATAATAACCCGTCTCTTAACTTTTAACTAAAAAAAAGCTAAGAACCGGCTCTTAAATAAAAGATTTAAGAACCGGTTCTTAGCCTTTTTAGTTAAAAATTAAGAGACGGGTTCTTATATTCCTCTAAGAAACTCACCATAAGAATTCCCTATTAATCATGGTCTTACAGTTTACTGGTAGACGAAGATTTAAGTCATTTCTAGAATCAAAACGAGAGTATGTTTTGTCTCTCCCGAAAACACAATCAAGATCAAGACAGTTAACTTACCTGATTGTTATCGGTCATGGAATGGACAATGAGGTGACCCTCAGACATGTTAGAAGCTTGATAAGAAACAAAAGAATAGTTCGCAGGAACCACTGTTCGCAGTCCATATTAGCTATCTCATGGTTGTTGCTCGAAGGGACTCTGGGACTAGGACTATCAGGAGATCCACTCGTGGAACTGTCTCTCTCCATTCTTTCGAACCTTATCGTTCCGCTAGATTCGGAATCGGAAGGACGCACAGAAGCTAGTTTCCCCTTTGAGACAACATAGACTGTGCAGAATCTTGGCACAGCAGTCGCGATCATAGAAGACATACCGATTTTTTTGGTGAAGAATCCGGGATGAGACATTCCTATACAGTGGCGGACCCAGCCCCATTTTTTAGGGGTGTCAAATATACTAAAATAAGTAAAAAAAGGTAACACCAAGGCTTCGAACTCAGAAAAAGGGGGTCAAGAGGGGGGGCTTTTCACCAACTGAGCTACGATTTCTTCTTGCACAATGAAAAAAACTCTTTAATATGTATATTTAACCTGTTGCAGGTGCAACCCCTTCCTAACACGTGGGTCCGCCTCTGTTCCTATAACGAGTTTGGTGACTCCAGTTCCAGCAATCTGTTCCGCTATCGCAGCTACAGGATCGTGTGATTCTAGCACCAGGATCTCTACTCGCACCTATTTTGTAACATTTTTGAGAAAACACAACAAGAAAGGAGAGACCAAACCTAGTTCTTTGAGACCGTACCTTTCTGCTTTCGAACATTTGCTTGTAAGGACAAAGCAGCTCGTTTGTGTTCCCATCCACTTCTTTTCTGTAAGCTGATACTGCTTCAGCACTTATCGCTAGTATCGATATCGCTTTCCCCACTGAAAACAAATAAATAAAAACTCAATAATCTTTGTTGCCAAACACATAGATCTTTTGCAGTAGCTGCAAAATTCTGGTCACAACTTACTTGGGATAATAATATAAGTGATAGGAGGACGAACATAGATCAATTTTAAATCAGAAAAGCCTCCAGGGATGAACTTCTCAAGAGCCCAAAACGCTACGTCTTTGCTCTTATTCTTTCCATTAATGGCTACAGCTACAACAGGAGATGGAGGAGGAGGTGGAGATAGGTGATCGCTTGATGATCTTGCTGACCTCTTCATGTCCATTTACCTGCAACTAATGAAATGTAAATTTAATAATAGATCTCAACGAATATGCATGTAAATATAACAGAGCGATGGGGCTTTCAGAAAAAAACCATGACGCAACTTACCTAGTAGTTTCTGTTCTAGAAGAGAACTATGAGGAAGAAGAACCTTAAATTTGGTGATATAAGGCCATGATTATCCCTAAGAAACCCAATGGATTTCTTAGTTTAAAAAAAAAAAAAAAAAAAAGTTAAAATACAAACCAATCGCGGGGCGCCACGTGTCAGTGGGACCCGCGAACAGTGTAAGAAACTCACTAAGATCGGTTCTTAATTAGCAGTTTTTGTAACCGATCCTTAAGGGTTTTGTGGGGGCCCACGCACTAAGAAACCCACTAAAAACTCCGGATAATTCTGCTCTAATAATACGTACTTTTAATATTCAGTATTTTCCACAGAGTGCTTTTACATTTTTTTCTTGTTATATACTCCCTCCGTTTTTTTATATAAGTCGTTTTAGAGGAATTTTTATGTTCCAAATTATATGACATTTTCGGTTTTCTATGTAAAATTTATTAACACTTAATGTTATATGACCAATGATAATATATCTTCTATTTTATTATTGGTTGATTTGTGGTTAGATAAATAATTAATGATGTTTTTGTTTTGAAAATAGAAAAAAAATAATGATTTTTTAATCTATGTGCACAATTCTAAAACGACTTATATTAAAAAACGGAGGGAGTAAAAAATGTCATTTTAGAATTTAATACAAATTATTTTTATTTTTAACTTAATATTTATTACAAAATGCATTGATTTTTATAAAATATATTTATTTCTAAATACTATTGATTAAATAAATGTAATTAATACAATATTAACTTGTTTCAATCATTCTTTAAATTTGTGTGAAAGTGTCGAACTAACACTCTTTGTATATTTGTATAGGATGTATTTAGTCTTATAGAATCGTATTTTTTTTTGTCACACAAACGATTATATTAAATCTAAAACGAGTTTAAGCAATTACATCCGGAGCTATGCTCAACGGTAACAAGATAATAACCGGAGGGATCCTCGTGGTAATAGGGTTTTTGCCTATTGCAAATGTTGTAGTATAGTGGGGTGAATGTCGAACCAGTCCTAGTGATGTGAATCAGTGAGAATACAAGTCATTTCTTAAGCTAAGTAGATTCAATAGTGGTGAGTGTGTGACAACTAACAATAGCAAACAGAGCAATACAACAAGGTTTTAATCAATTTAAACAAGTGAATCCATGGGTATTGGGAATTGACTTCAAGTAACTAAGATCCAATCTAGGTGACAAGCTTTCAATCAAAGTAATCTCTTAAGTCTAAACACAATTTTAGACAAGTCCTATGTCTAGGTAAATGTCCATTTGCTTAGAAATCATTAAACATCAAATGTCTTTGGCTTAATTCAATCAAGCAATCTTTAAGTTCAAGTTTAATAACTATCTAGCAATTTTAACATCAAGTGTCCTTGGCTAATCTCACTAGAGCTTAGTTGAGTTGATTCAAACACTTCATCTAATCATGTCTGATGAGAAGTGTTTAGAAATCAGGTTTAGAGTGATCAAGACGGCGCCAATTTGATAATAGGTTTTTCTGCCTATTGCAAATGTTGTAGTATAGTGGGGTGAATGTCGAACCAGTCCTAGTGATGTGAATCAGTGAGAATACAAGTCATTTCTTAAGCTAAGCAGATTCAATAGTGGTGAGTGTGTGACAACTAACAATAGCAAACAGAGCAATACAACAAGGTTTTAATCAATTTAAACAAGTGAATCCATGGGCTAAGGGAATTGACTTCAAGTAACTAAGATCCAATCTAGGTGACAAGCTTTCAATCAAAGTAATCTCTTAAGTCTAAACACAATTTTAGACAAGTCCTATGTCTAGGTAAATGTCCATTTGCTTAGAAATCATTAAACATCAAATGTCTTTGGCTTAATTCAATCAAGCAATCTTTAAGTTCAAGTTTAATAACTATCTAGCAATTTTAACATCAAGTGTCCTTGGCTAATCTCACTAGAGCTTAGTTGAGTTGATTCAAACACTTCATCTAATCATGTCTGATGAGAAGTGTTTAGAAATCAGGTTTAGAGTGATCAAGACTAAACAAGCATTAAAAATACTCAACAAGCAAGTTCATACAAGGATCTAATACAATAACACCATAGATCTTCACTAAGTTACTCTAATCTCCCTAACCCATGAATTCTTAAGGAAACTACTCACTAATCTCCATGAAAACACTTAATCTCATAATAGATTGAAGCATATTCAAGTAGATACAACAGAGAATAAAGATAAACAAGGATTAAACAAGCAAAACCAAATTAAAACTCAAGAATAGATGATGAACAATGAAGAACAGCTCAAGAACAAATGTTTTCTCTCAAACTCTCAAAATACAAAATATGAAACTATAAAACTTTCACTCTCTACTCTTTGTTGTATTGTACTCTGTGTATTGTGTGTCTTCCTCCTTCCCCTTGCAGTCTCTTTTATAGCCTAAGTAAAGGAGGATGACAACACATCCATCATGTGAAAGCATAAAGCATAAAACACACTCATAAAAGTTAATCTCCACTTTCTTCCATTATAGAACACCTTTTGCCCCTTCATATGGCCAAAACAGTCTTGCCTCTTCAGAAAAGGTAGAGAAAGTTAGGCCAAAAGAGCCACCAAACTCATGATAGACAACCCATCCCCCATGTTGCAAGCTTTAAAGAGATAAAACTCACTCATTAAAGTTTTCTCCACTTTCTCCATGTTGCACACACCTTTAGAATACCAAAAATAAGAAGAATAATGAATAGTAATGAGTTTTATAGGTTTTAAGTGAATAAAAATGAGTCTAAAGGCTTAAAATTCGAAGGCTATTGTTGATGTTGCTAGGGTGGCCGCTAGGAATGTCATACTGATATGTGTGTAGTATTTTGATCATAAATCCCTCAATACAGCTCCAAACGACTTGAAACCACCTCCATTGTAAAGCTAACTCAATTTACCATGTCTTCCCAAAAGACAAGTTTCAAAAGATATCTTTAAGACCTTCATCCATGCTTGTCTTTCACACGTTCGGTTCAAGACTCCTCGAAAGCTCCTTTTGTGCTCTAATCACCTCCAAAACTCCAAACAATTCATCCAACACCTACAAGATGCAAATGTACATGCAATAGACTCTAAATGCAAATAAACGTAAGGTTAATGCATGAATATATATGAAATAACAAAGCTAAAACTATGCAAAATCACAACACATCAGCAGTCTGGGAAGACCTCTGCAGACAACGATATCATGATGGTCTCAAAAGAATGCAGCACAGTCCTTCAAAACAGAACAGTCAGGAAATTGGAAGATCTTGGAAAATTTGTCCTCTCGGTTTAGGTTCCAGTGTGAATCTCATGCCCTACTCAGTTGCAAAACGCATGGGACTAACCAATTTCCAGCCAACCAGGATTTCATTGGTGTTCGCAGACAGAGCAGTCAAGTTGCCAGTAGGCGTTCTCGAAGACCTCCAAGTTCAAATTGGCAACACCACTGTTCCGGCGGATTTCATGGTTCCGGAGCTCGAAGATGAACCGAAAGACCCTCTCATTCTAGGCCGACCTTTCCTATGCACAGCTGGTGCAATCATTGATGTCCGCAATGGGAGGATCGATCTCCAACTGGGGGATATTGTGATGAAGTTTGAGATGGACGAGCTGCTCAAACGACCTATGTTGGATGGTCAGAACTTCACGATTGACGACGAGAACGCCGCCTTGACCCCTCAACAAGGGATGATTGAAGAAATCCTAGCGGATGGCCCTTTGGAAGTGGCTCTGACACGAGCAGAGTCTAAGCAGAACACATGCAACGTTGATGCTGATGGGTAAGAGAAGATATTTGGTTCGAGTAAAAGCATTGAGAAGATGGTCGCTTTCCTGAGTCTGGGGGAGACGAGCAATCAGGTTCCACAAGAAGGAGCAACTGCTCCTAAACTAGGGAACGAACCGGCCAGCCTGCTCGACGATCCATGGAGCAAACTCGAGGCTCCAAATATCGAATTAAAGTCGCTCCCAGCAGGACTTAGGTATGCATTTCTTGGACCTAATTCCACATATCATGTCATTGTGAAATCTGAACATAATAATATGGAAACTTCTAAACTCTTGTGTGAATTGAGAAAATACCGTAAGACAATAAGGTATTCATTAGAAGAAATTCCTGGTATTTCACCTGATTTGTGCATGCATAGAATACATCTAAAACTCGAGCTGGGGTTGACCCATAAAAACAGATATTTTTCTCCGTAGTGACCATAAAAGGTCGCTACCAGAGGTCACTACGCCTGTAGCGACCTGACATGCCCGCTACGGGTGGCCGCTAGGACACTTAGACGATTTTTTTCGCATTCTTGAGCTCATAGCGACCTCATTATGCCGCTACAGAAGACCGCTACAGAAAGCGCTTCAACTATAGCGGTCTCTCTAACCC
>NC_027749.1:50823282-50826476 GCF_000695525.1 Brassica oleracea var. oleracea
TTCCAAGATGGGACGAGAGCTGGGAACAGGCTGAGAAACTGTGTTCCGCTATTACCATAGCGGAACTCGTAGCTCTCAACAAACCCTAAGATGAGTACGCCCACAACAATAATATGATTGTTCCTATCAAGAGATCTGTCGAATTGAAACCCTCGGTGAAGATTCTCGTCCAAAGGTTCGAGATTTGGAGTTGGTGGAGAGACGAAGCGTTTCGGCGGAGAAGGGACTTGTCTTGCGACCTTTACTATGACCGGCGAGGGAAAGGAGTGAAACTGAGGAGGCTTAGGCCGTGTATTGAGTGGAGATTCAGTGAGTACGAGCATATGAGCCGACCCAACGAGACCACATACGAAGTGAGTAGATCTGGTGCTTTTGTTTGCCTTGAGAGGTTGGGCGGTGATGAGGAGATGAGACCGAGAGGCGGTGGCAACCAAGAGAGTAAAATGGAAGACGGTAGCGATGAAAAGGTTCGGCGAGATGACGATGGTGGAGACGACGAGAACACTGACACAATGACTGAAGACAACGATGTAAAAAACAGAGATCGATAATGAGTGGCTGACGGAGCAGAGGACCCGACGCCGGCGGCAAAAAGCTTCACCGGCGTCGAGGGATGCGAGCGGCGGCGGTGTCTTCACTTAAGTTCGCCCTAGAGAGCGTTTTTTGTTCGATTCAGGATAGTCTTATAGAATCGTATAGAATCGTATATATGACTATTTATCACGATTCATTAATATATGCAACAACTAGAGATGTAGTCATTATGTGCTCATCTAGTCATTACGTGCTCGTGTTCTTACAAAAGAAAAGATTTTAAATTTCGATAATTACAGAAAGTCAACTATGTTCATATGTTCACTGAAAAAAAAACAAATCCTAGCTAGAGTATATTTTTCTGATCAATTAAGACATATCCGAAGAAACTAAATCCGCCAATGGGGGAACAGATTTCTGTTTAAAGAAACAATATTACAGTATAACATTGTTCATGCTACAGCTGGTGAAGTCGGGTCTCCGTTGTGTCAATTGGCAAATGTGCTTGGAGCCACGGTCACTGGAATTGTCTCGACAAATGAGAAAGCGGCTCAGTCCAAAGAAGATGGATGCTACCATGTTGTTATGTAAAAGAATCGAGTATTTTGTTTCACAGGTCAACGATATTACACTGGAAAGGAGTTGAAGTTGTCTATGACTCAGTGGGAAAAAAACACCTCTTGTGTGGAAACTTTTATTATTATTGTTCATTTCTTTTCTATTTTTTGTGTCTTTTTGTTGTTATAAGTGTTTGTCTCCATAATCTGCATAACAACTTTGAAAGTATTTATGTTAATAAACAAACGCGAATCAAACCTGAAAAGCAACAACATTTAGAGAAAAACATGATTAATACAAATACCCATTTTTTAGGGTTTGTTTATTAATTATGTAAGTAAATAATTTACAATTAGTTAAATCTATTTACCCATGCTTAAAAATCCGATATTTTTTTCCTTTTAGAAAAATTCACTTATTTCATAAAATGGTTTTTCCTTATCGTATTAGGTATTCGAATGCGGCGTTCTATTCGTGTACTAAAATTTACGTCATTTCCAAAATAAACAGTTTAGAATTTCATAGGCTAATGATAATGCATTATTGTCACTTTAGATGTAACTTCAAGCTAAAGCATTGTTGTGCTCACAACGCATGACAAAAATAAAAGCATGGGCAATGTAAATTAAATTTGTTCAGATGTGTGTTTCTGTAAACGGAGTAGTGGTTTCTGGCCAAAAAAATTTATGCGACTAATAGAATTTTTTTTTTTTTAAAGGTTTCTAATAGAAATTTATTTAAGAAAACCTTTTCATACATCCAAAGGGAGTTTTGAGTCTTGACAACCTCTGACTCTTGTTTTTGTTTTGGTTATAGAATATGCGCATACACACTACAAGTGGATAAAAAGAGTGATATCTACATATACAGAGTTATATTATTAGAAATCATCAAAGGAAATTAATAAATCCGTCGAAATGGGATTCAGGGAAGGTAACAGTATTGTGGATTGGGCTAGGTCAAAGCTGAAGATAAAAGAACATGTAGAAGAAGTTCTAGACAAAAGCATGGGTAGGTCTTGTAGTATGATAATAGAAGAGATGAAACAAATGTTGAGAATTGCATCGTTATGTACAAGTTGAAATCCGACAGATCGGCCGCCAATGAAAGATGTGTTGTTGTTTCTTCAAGAGACAAAGCCTAAGAGGAAAATGATAGGAGCTAATTATGTGATAGTTCTTGGTAATGTTAGTGATGCTAATATTGAAGATGTTTGTGGTCAAAAGATTGAGGTGTTGTGAGTGTTGATATATATCGAGTGTTGATATACATCTCTTTGTATATGGTGTTTTTAATGTAATTGTAGAATTGTTTTTGAAGGGTGTTAGAGAGGATATATATGAGAGTACTTTTGCCTTTGCTTCCTTTCTTATATGAAAGAAATGATTTTGGAATTTTGTTTTAAAAGGATCAACCAAGCTCATATATTTGTCGGGCTGAAGAGAGTGACTGTCCAGTATGTGGGTCTTTTACTCACTATCGGCCCGTTTGATTTCACCGTTATTGATTTACAACCCCAAAGGATCTTGGAACACTTAACACGTGAACTCCAACTTCTTTGAGAACTCAACATTAGTATCAACCAGGGGGTGTCCGCCGGCGGAATATTGTTTTATTGTTTTTAAATATAATTTTTGGATAATATCATTATTTGGTTGGTATTTATTTCACTACAAGAAAACACACGCTTAACGACGAAATTTAACGAGGAAAAACAATCCTCGTAAATTTACGTCGAGTTTACGAGGAATTTACGTGAAAAACTAAAGTCATCGTTATTTCCTCGTAACGTAACGACAAAAGTGTTTCGTCGTAAAGTGGATGTAATTTTACGAGTATTTTACGAGGAAAAACTATTTCCTCGTAAATACGACGTAAACTTTGCGTGGTATTTACGAGAAAATAGTTTACGTGTATTTAGCGAGAAAATTTTTGAATCCACCAACTTTATAGGTGTTACACGTTTTTTTTGCGCACCTAATTAATTTTCATCGTAAATTCATATGAAAATTACAACTACCAGATTCGAATTTTCCTATAAATATGGATGTTTGAACATCATTTTAAACACACCAACAACAAAAAACGTGAAAGAAAAAAAA
>NC_027749.1:50831081-50858887 GCF_000695525.1 Brassica oleracea var. oleracea
CGGTTGTTGTATTATATAAATTCAAAACTTATTTATATATAAAATATTTTCATATTGATTTATTTTTATTTTAAATTTTAATTTATTATTAAATTAAATAATTTTTATTATTTTTTAATTATATTTTTAAATTCTGTAAAATAATAAAAACGAAGTAAATTCGTAGCAAATGTACGACCTTTTTACGTGGAAACCTTACGAGGAAATGACGAGAAATACTAAACGAGTATTTTACGAAGAACCATTTACGAGGAAATAACGAGGAAAGATTTACGAGTATTTTACGAGGAAACCCTTTCGTGGTTGTTACGTGTATTTTGCGAGGAAACTTTTTCAAGGTATTTACGTGTAGATTACGAGGAACTCGTTTCGAGGTATTTACGAGGAAATATAGCGACGTCCTTACGTGGAATATTGACATGGTCTTTACGACGAATAGCTCTACTTCGTCTTTACGACGAAATATATTTCTCGCTAAGTTACGACGAATTAGCGAAGAAATATGTGTTACGACCGACGAGTAACGAGCAAACGCGCTTCCTCGCTAATTCGTCGTAAAGCATCTTTTACGACGAAATAACGAGGAAACCGCCCTCGTTAAGATTATGTTTTCTTGTAGTGTTTGTGAATAGTATTATTTGGTGTTTTATTATGTTAAGTAGTAGTAAATAATAAGTTAATATATTATGTGTTTGTCTTTTTAATAATGTGTTGTTGAATGTATAATACTACTTATTAGTGGTGAAATGAGTTTCTGATGTAAAACATATTGAATTTTAATAACTTTGTCTTTAGGCATTTGTTGATTCTAAGATTAACGGCGTCAAATTTTTTCGCATTTTTGAACATTACTATTTTTAGATGTTTTTAGCATTCTCCTCCATATTTTGACATTGAGCCGTCACCATCTATATATTTCGTTTACCTCTCCGGTGTGCAGTGCTTCTCACCATCACTGGGAAAAGATTCACCTCGGTGCTCTTGTTTTTCCTCACCTTCTTTTTCTGTGAGATTATAGATCATGCATATTAGTTTCATGTTGTGCGGTTGTTTCTTACGGCGATGTAGGTTATTTCGATCAATATTGGTCTTCTTTTTCCTTAGATTTTGGCTAAGGTTAGAAACTACATCTCGTTGGGTTGGGTCAGAGTTTAGTTGTCATTGATGTTGTCTTCTTCGTCGTTTGTTTGGAGTTGATAGTCTCTGCTCGTCTTGGTTTTCAAGATATGATTTTTGGTGATTTGACTTCTATGCTCTTTTTCATAGCTCGAGGATGGCTCCACGGTTTGTTGATTTCATTTTGTCTCTTTTTATCTCTTTGTTCTCTCATCTCGTTGCACCTTTCATCGTTAATCACGTCTTTGGTGGCTCTTCCTTTCGCCATATTTGCTACTCCAAGTTTGGATAGTGTTTTCTCTGTGTATGTTTTTGTGCGCTTAAAAGGTTGTTTATGGTCTCAAGCTTAAGCTTTGGTTTCTCGGTGGTTAGCTTCCATTCTCCCCCCCCCCCCCACTAAGGTTGTTTATCTTCTTCTCATGCATCCCTTGGTGCAGGAGTGCGGAGTTAGTCTTTTGGAGCTTTGGCTTCTTTTATTCAGAGTTTTGTTGTTCTTCGCTGGCATGGGCGCCTTGTATGTGTTTGTTTAGTTTGTGAGGTGCTTCTTATCTTTTAGCAGGTGGTTGTGCTTTCGGTGCTTTAGACATGCGTCTTTTTGTTTCGTGGTGACTTTGTTCTTCCGATGATTATTAAGTTTCTGACTCACTTTTTTGGTTTTTTTGCGATGGTGCTTGATCGCGATCCTTTGTATTCTAGGGATTGTTTTGTCTCATATTTTATCTTTTTACTTTTTTCTGACATCTGTTTGTTCTAACCAAGACATTATATGTGGTAAGATGAGATAGGTTAGTCTTCTTTGTTGATTTTTTTCCAGCTCCAATATTGAGTTAGTGTTACTATGGTATTTTGTTTTTTCTCTGTCACTGGAAGTTTTATGTTTAGATTATATATTGCACTCTAATTTCTTCTTATTAGTTTGGTCATTTTATATTTTTAATAGTTAAATAAATATATAATTTATAAATTAAATAATAGAACTTGGTAAAAAAAACAAATATTTATGTTATTTTTAGTTGTGAATAAATTAAATATGTAAAATATATTTCTATTATTCTATTTATTACTTTACTCATCTTGAATTTTAGTGAACAATAAAATATATTATCAAACTTCATACGATAATAGTTAGTGGAAAATGATTAGATAGTGCACAATTAAAAAATACTTGGCCAAATTGCAATAATCTAAAAAAAAAGATTTAAAATGTAAAAAAAAAATACATGAATAACACGTGTTTTGGAAAATCAATTTGCCACTTACCAGAAAAATGGAAAAACCCAACTTTATATATATATATATTTCATTTTATTAACATAAATGCAAAGAAACAATCAAGATACGACTTCATTTAATGATATTTCCACTTAACGTAAATTCTTAGTCTTACAACTAATCATTATGCTATTCTTGTTTACTTCGTATATTAATCAATGTATATATATTTGGATTGAATATATTTGACTTCGCTTAGTCAAACAAAAACATAAATTATGATTAATTTGTAAATTTACACGTATGTAGATACATTAAATATAGAAAATTTTCTAAATAAAGCATAATAATGTTCCATTAATGTTTTAGTCTTGTTGTTTGACTGGCACAATATTACTATGAATTATGATTTATGAATAGTTGTTAATCTTGTACTATGAATTATGTCTTTTCTGAATTATGTCCTTAATCATATTAATTTCTCTAAACCATATAGAATCACTACATCAACATTTATTTCGCTATTTTGTGCTGAAAATAAATTCCGAAAGTATACTCTGAACAAGAAACTTTATGAAAAACACATAAACTGTAACCAAACTTTTATTATTATACAAAACAAACTCAAAGGTACGAAAAATGAAAACAAAACACAAACTTTAACATAAAACAGAGAAAATAAACTAAAAAGGGTAGAAAAACATAAACATAAGGAGCATAATTCATAATTTGCTCAGTTAATGACCCAAATCAATTCTCATAGGTTCTATGTCACTCGGTTGAAGTCGACTAACCAATAATAACCGAACTAATTATATGTAATGAGTCTTCATGTGACCACCAAGTGCTTGACCAGATTCAAATTCTCTGCCACAAACTCCACACTGGTGACGTCGGTCTTGATCATTCTTTTTGTTTGGAACTAATTCTCCGTCTTGATCATTTTTGTCGCAAATCTTCAACCGTTTGCACTTATGGCTCGTTCGATGACCACCTAATGCCTGATACGAACCAAAAACTTTTCCACATACATCACACATAAATTCTTTCTTACACTTTTTCTCTCTCGTAACCAAATTTGTTTCATCAGCATCATTAACCTCATCATCTTCATCGCTGTCTTCTGTTTGGGTTTCCACGTTTTGAGTGAGAAGCTCAGCAACAGACTTGTATTTGACTTCTTTATTATCATCATCAGAGTCTAAATCTTTTTGGTAATATTCTTCTTTACCGTTTGGAGTTGCTAACAAACGATCAATAGCATTCCAATTCTGAGAATTTTCTGGCCTCTGTCCCTTAGACATCGCTACAAGAATTAAACCAGCTTCTTCAACAGCTGTCAAAGGACTACCAGACCCGGTAGAATCTGCCTCGTCCACGATCATCTTTCTCTTGCCTTTTATTTTCTGTGCACCTTCGTCTCTCTTTAGATCTGGTTCCCCAACTTCGCTGGTGTGGTTAGATCTAATCAAAACGGTTCCATTGTTGGATGTCTCTAGCGATGGAAGGGTCGAGCCACTCGCTGATTCTGCGTTTGGTGCAGAACGTATCAGACTATGAGACATCATGTGCCCTCTAAGAGTACTCCCGTTTGAAAATGACTTCTCGCACCTCATTATGATGAAAAAGAAACAAGGAATAAAAAAAAGCTATAAAATTTTTTTGGTGATAATGATTTTGATTGCTTTTGCTGCGAGAAGTGTTTGTTTGAATATATTATTATATGATTTGTACCAATGTGATGCATATATAGCTTCAGAAACCTGAAGAAAACATAAATACGTACAAATACTATTCAAAAGGTTATTCAGAAATCGGAAGAAAACATAAATACATACGAATACTATTCAAAAGGAGTTAACCACTTACCATAAGTGTTTAGTGCACTATGCTCTTAAGTCTTAACAATTAATTACTAACTGCTTATTTAGGTCTATTGATTAAGTGGTAATTAATTAACTGTAGCTTTATAAATTATTAATCACATTGTGTCATTAACTCAGTCTCCGTTAAAACCGTTTATATAAGATATTTTGCCTGAGAGATGAATAGCCCAAACTAGAAACATGAAATAAAAGCAGTAGTTAGCCATATAAAACCATGCCATTAACATCACAAAAGAATTAAAAATGAAATCAGATCGACAGAGAAGAGAAAAAAAACAATTATTTAGTAGATAACAATCATAACATTATTATACATCACTGTTTTTTTTGTCAAGGTATTATACATCACTTTATTTCTTAGTTTTACGCAAATAGAGAATCGAGTATATACTTGGAAAATATGAAAACAAGAACCTGTTAATAAAAAAGAAAGAGATCATTACACTCTGCTTCTAGGCAATCCGATGAACAAATCAGTTTCGACATTGGATATGTGCATGTTTTCACAGGCAGAGGAAGATGCATTCTTCTCACTCTCTAAGTTCCTCGACTGCATCCACAAGGTCTTTTCTTCAAACTGAAATGATGACAAGTTAAATCCTAAACAAAAGAAACTCAATATATAATCAGAGAGAAACAAACAAAAAGTTCACGAAAAACAAACAACTTTTTGACGGACGATTTTCAGATTTCCTCAAGTTAGATTTCAGTTGAAAGCACTATTAATCAACCATAAGATTTTTCATGAGAGTTGTCATGGATTTCAAAGGTTAATCCACCATGATGTCTATAGCTGAATGATATTTTTGTTATTTAAAGAATAAAGAGATAAAGCGCTAAACGATTTTGTTTTTTAACATCAAAAGATTATTATATTATTAAATTAGATGATCTTTGTAACTAGTAGATTAGAATATGACAGTCAACAACAAAAACATTATATGGAACGCTCTAACAATCTTAGCTAATGAATCTATCATTGCGTTTTCCGCTTGAGGTAGATATCTATTGAGAAATCATGAAAACTTCCCTTCAGAGTTGTGAACTTATATATAGTATCCATATGTACTAGTTATAAATATAGATAGCAAAGACTAAGTTCATGATTAAATAAGTGTAGGGCGTGCATGAATGAATACATGCATATATGTCCTTGGATTGTATATATATATGCGTATGCGTATACCATTTCGTGCAGCCTAGTTCGCTCGTTTAACAGCTCTCTTTTTCCTGCAATCTAATAAGATCAAACCCAAGAAAAAAAATCACAATGAAATTTATATATTATATGCCGTAAAGAACCAACTAAAATAATAAAGTAAAATTACCTCTGCTTTTAGTTTCCCCACCTCATCTTCATTTAACTTAGCCTGCCAAAATTGTAGAATCCGGAATAAGCAGTTGCGCATGCTGGTTCGATAGCTAATCATTTAGACTCAGAAGTCTCAGAGAACATATGTTGATATGTGTAATCAGAAAATACTCTAGAAGACCCTAATTATAAGCCATTAGTGCTAAACACATTATAACAAACACGTAAAGATTTCAAAATCAAGTACTATGTATTTATTAAGTTTACCTTCCTTGATCTAACAATAGTAAGGCTTTTCTCAATTTGAATAGTTATCTCTTTGAGCTCCTCCACCGAACAAGTATCTAAATCTTCCCCCATTAGCCTCCTAAGATGCATATTATCGCCTTCATAAGCGTATATAGAATCACCTATTGCATTATCTATAGAAATATCAGAAACTAACCGGCAATGACGTTGAAGAAGTTCAATGGAGTTCACCATAATCGTGATTTCATCCTTGAGATCCTGCACCTGCTGCTCTTTTTGGAGTCTCTCTTCATGAAAATATTCCCTTCTATGTAACTCACATCGTTCCATCATCTTCTTCATGCTGAATTAATTTTCAAGATCACTTCATCAATCATCATTATAATATTTCTAAGTATACAATTACTATTTTCCGAAAATGTTATCATGACCAACAAGAACATTCACACATATGCATGATTTATGGATTGTATGCATATTTTCCGAGCCTAAATTCGATACATGTTGTCGATCGCAGCTTGGCCTATCTCAGGATTAATATAATTAAAAACTATGAAAGATTTCCGAAGGATGAAGAATGTACATTGTAAGGTTTTCGATATGTCATTCCACCTATTAAAGGAGAAGAAATAGCTGAACATATAATATCAATTTGTTAGTAATATATGTATTTTTAATTTGTGTAACTTGATTTCCTATCTATACAAACTCAATGGCAAAAGCATTACTATAAGCTAGGATGCACTCGCCTTTCCACTACGTACCAACGATTTGCTTTAAATGGTCAAACTTGGTAAACTCGAAACTGTGAATGAAACGTAAACTCTTGTTCAAGTTCAAAAAAAAAAAAAAAAAACATAAACTCTTGTTCCAAAAGTTTTGGTTGGTTAATTATCTAAACCCACTCAAGTGTAGATATCGGCAATTCGCTAACAAAATAATGGGAAGAGATGATTAGTACAGTTCACCAAGTGACTATCAATATATGGTTTCACATGATTATGATCAATGTTTGGGTTTGATAATCATTAGTGGCATCATTTAAGTTTGGATTTGGTTTAAGAAACTAACTCACCTATCGGCTATAAGAGATAGCATGAAAACTTCTCGAGGGCTAGAGTTTGAGACCCTAGCAAAAATCTTCTCTCATACATCATGGGGAAATTTTTTAAATTGGTCCAATTGTACTCTTAACAGTATGGCATGTACACTAGGATGTTTCAATATAATTATAAACATGTCAAGTGGTTTCAGCATGAGTTTCAAGGCATACTAGGTTCAAAGTTCAAGAACACTTCTTTGGAAAGTCCTAAATTGATTGCTCGTGCGTAAAGAAGAACTGTGATTAGGTTTGAATTCATTTAAATAAAAACTTGGTGGTACTATTGAGTAAATAAATGACAAAAAAAAATTGGCCTCACAGAAGTGATCCAGACTAGTCACGTGTTGCCACGTGTCGGTCTTCTGTCTCTGGCGATGCCGAAATGTTAATTTCTTAGTGGCCGGAATTCGAACCCAGGTGGCGATACTCACAGCTGTAAATCTTTTACCACTAGAGCTAGAAGCCCCGGTTTAAGAAGGCATAATTTGTTGAGAAGTTAAACGCAACAGCTACAATTAGCTAGAAATCTATTGTGCCATACATAAATAAATTAGCAAAGTAAAGTAAGAACAATATATTCATTTATATAGACTAAAGAGAAGATTGTAAATATGTATAAATGCGTATTAATTGGATTAAAAGTTATAGAAATGTTAGGTTACTTACTCGGAGCTAGCGTATTCGTATAGTTTGCCTTTCTGAGAAAAGACAATGGCTGCGACTTGAGCATCGCATAGAACTGAAAGCTCGTGAGCCTTCTTCAGGAGACCTTTCCTACGCTTGGAGAACGTGACTTGCCTACTCGTTGGGTTATCGATTCTCTTGATCTCGATCTTCCCTTTCACCATCTTCCTGCCATGATTAGTGGGTGAATCCATATGAAACACTAAATCTGAACCATTTTATAGGAAAAAGAAAATTAGTTTCTTTTTTTTAGAAACGAACTCACTTGGATCCAAATCAAAACCAAGAATCTGTTTCTTGATAACAAGAGGGAGATTTAAAGACAAGATCAGCTGTCCACACAAAAGTCAGGTGATAACTTCCCTAGGAAAATGATGAAAAATCTGGGGAAGAAGAAAGAAACCAAACAAAACCCCTTTTCTAAATTTGTCAAGATTCGGTTCAAAGGCTTCAAGAATCAGAAAACGACCAAGAAAAACTGTGATATAAACAAAACGAACTTTCACAAGAAAAAAGAGATGAAATGAATAGAAGAATAAGATCGATGATAACTAGAGATGAATGAATTGAATCATATCCCTTTGATGATTTATTCTTCTTTATTTGGTCAAACTTTCTTTATGCACGGAGGCACAAACCCTAAGTTTAATAGTCTTGCTTTTGCTCTCTGATTTAGTTACTCTCAGGAAATAAAAATATAACATGCTATTTTGCGGATGTTACTTTCGATTATCACACACTGCTTTGCCTGGTGACTACAAAATGTCTGCTTCGCTTTTTTCTACTAATTTAAATTATGTTAGCCAATTATCGATTTTAACGAAGTTTCATATGATTTTTGTTTAAATAAAATTCTACCTATCCAATTAGACAATCTCTAATGTATTTCTCTATTTTTTTCTCTGAAATAGAAAAACTCTATAATAGAAATGAATTTGTCTACAATGGATTCATCTATTTCTTCCTCTAAAAGGGAATATTCTTGATATATTCTTTTCTAATTTTACAAATAGTACATTTTATTTGTGAAAGTTGAAAATCAACCCAATTTAGTTTAACATTCATAAAATTATGATATTATTTACACTGAATATTTTTATAGAAACTATTATGTAAATAAAAAGTATGATTATATGTTTATATAAACAATACATTTTCACTAAAAAATATTTATTTTGGTTATAATTGTTAAAGTAAAAAGTTATTGGATAATTTTGTGAATAAAAAAATATGTCTCTATTATAGAAGAATGTTATTTCTTACTCTAAATATAGAGGTGAAAATAGCAATCTCTATTTTAGAGGAAGATATATAGTAGGGTTGAAGTGATTTTACTTCTAAATGCTATTATAGAAGCAAATACAAAGGTGGGTAGGAGATGCTCGATATATATATATAGAGGCAAATATATAATGGCCTGGAGACCATTTTGTAGAATCTTCCATCACAAATATATATATATATATATATATATATATATATATTTCTAAAAATAAATCTATATACATACTCGATATTAAATACTTTTCAAATAATTTTAATTTAATTTTGTATTTTTTAACTCAGTTATACAAAAAAAATACTAAAAAGTAATTAATATAATTAATTATGCAGAACTAACCATTTTAAAAGTGTTATAAATACATTTATCATTTACATAATATTCTTCAATTAATATAGGGGGTTTTATAGGTTTATGAGATTTCTGTTTTCTTACAATAAACACTTGAAATTTACCATATGTACATGAAATTTTATTCAGCCTATGATTTGGTGAATTTATGTCATTCGACGCAAAATTCACTATTTTCTTAATATTCAAGTAAAAAAAGAAAAATTCTAAAACTGAATAGACGAAAACGAGGCAGAAAAAAAGACAAAGCAGAAAAAGTGATTATTTGAAGCATCTTCAATGTATATCTCTATAATTTCCTTTAAAATAAAGATCTCTATTATAGAGGTGAAAATGCTCTAATGTATGCCTCTATAATAGAATTTCTCTATTTTAGAGGAAAATATAGAGGAAAATTACTTTTTGCCTCTATATTTAGAGGTGAAAATAACATATCTCTATATTTTCCTCTATAAATAGAGGAATTTTATTATAGAGGTATACATTGGAGCATTTTCACCTCTGTTATAGAATATAACATAATTTTTCTATTTAGGAGAACATATAAAGATAGAAATAGAGTCGGGTCGGAGATGATCTCAAGTGATCAGATACTTATTTTCTTCACAGTTGACTTAATGGGGGTTATACGGGCCCTGAGCAAAATATAGGAAGTGGTCTCTCCTATATAAATATGATGATTAGGGGGCCTTATTATGAGCTGGTCCAAATAAACATCTACATTTTAATTCACCAGGATGGCTCAGATAAACGGGCCTTATTTCTGCAGGAAAAAAAAAGATTAGGCTAAGAAGTTGTGGACAAGCGGGGCATCGATCCCCGTGCCTCTCGCATGCTAAGAGAGCGCTCTACCATCTGAGCTACATGCCCATAGATGACATCATGGGTACATTATAATTAATATTCTTTCATCTAATAGCTCAGTCCCCCCCCCCCCCCCCTAGTCTCTGTCTCTGATTATAAAACAGTGAAAGTCCTTGAATCAGTTTCTTCAACGCAATCTTAATTTCTTTTTCTTTTTGGTTTCAGCTTTCTTGTTAAGCTTCTTGCTTATAGTTGAGAATACTATGGTTCTTGAAAGTTCTCAGACATCTTTGGGATTGATACCTTATACTAAATCTATTTTACAAAACAACTTTTTGTGTTCTTGAATCTTTGTTTTTTCTTTTGTTCTCTAGTTTGTCTTCTTTGCAAGTGACGATTAAACAGACAGGGACATCAGAAATTATCCGTGTTGACTAAAGTCTATAATGGGAATATCTGATGCATTAACAATCCTTTTTACCTTTCAGTTTTTAAAAATCCCTTTTTATTATCTACAATACTTATAGCTGTTTTGTTTTGATTGAAAGTTTGAGGCTTTACCAATGATGGAATTCAAATAATCATCAGATCTGATGTGTAACAACATATATGATTACAATCTTGATGCTGAGGTAAAGCGTCTGAAATTATCCATAATATTTTAACCTTGCTCTCGATAGTTTAGATAGGTAAATCCAAAACCCAGATTTCAAGAAGAAAGTCAGTTTCTGTTTTACTGCTAATATTCGAAATGTTATGAAAATTCCATAATGTTTTTGATGATTCTGCCTACAGTAGCAATGGTCAGCTGAAACTTCATAGTTTTCCCTCTGGTCCCTGTAGAAGCACATGAACATTAAGGCCATGGCACGTAGTTCTAAGCTCTTTTTGTGAAACATCACATTTGGGATTAACTCAGCCAATTGACAGATATGTTAATTACAAGAGAACTATAATATATAATTATAATAACACATCAAAACACAATGAAAAATTGAACAAAAATATGAAACTAGCTCTTGAATAATGTACCTTTTTTAGTTGGAGCGATTTACAGAATCTTTCATTCGTTCGAAGCCCACAATTTGTAGCCCAATGTTTAATAGTGTACAAGCCCAATAACTGTATGCGATTAATATTTGTTGTTTTGATACGTGATTAATATTATTAAATTTTTTTGAACAAATGTTAAATTTTATTCACCGAAAAAAACTTTTATACAAGTGCATCATTTTTACTTTTAAAAGTTAAAAATTGAAACTCATCAATTGCTATAATGATCTAGCGGAACCTACGATAATGCAAGTAACCTATTGATTCTGAGAATACCTAAGAAAGTTGCCTTCTTGAACTCGTTGAGATTCACAGATCTACCGAAAACAAGGTTGAGAATACTATTCTCAGTGTTTAATAAAAGCTCTTTATAAAATATCAATATCAATAATCTGAATACAAACTTAAGTCTAAACGACTATATATAAGAAAGCCATAAATCCTAAAAACATTAAAAATGGTTATCTAAATAATTGATAAAACAAATAATAAGATATTTGGAAATATTTCAAATATTTATCTGCATTATTCTCTCCGGGTTGGAGAAGATTCGCCCTCGAATCTTAACCGTGATCTTCTATTTCAAAGCTTTCCAGACTTGAAATCTTCATGAGAACTTTTAACTTTTTACGACTTTTCCATAAATAATATTCTTCAAATAAAAGAACGTAATTCATTCGCACCATCACCTTAATCTTCAAATCAACAACCTCAGCGTAGCATCTCACAAGGAACTGGATTTTTGTCTCCATGTGATCTTGCATATAATAAGATCAAATTTCCACTATCCATTTGTTCTCGTGAATTCCCACACTTATCAAAAACATGCCGGTTCCGACTGATGACCATTCTGGAAATAAGAGGAACGAAGAGAAAATGAACGTAGAGGAACAAAATTGCAGGAATGAAAAGGAATGGTTATTCCATCCCATATTTAACAAAGAATTAATTTGTTCTTTATTTATCTACAAAAAAAAAAAGAATGGTAGGGAATGAAAATGAAAAATTATTCCTTATGAATGGTGAATTTTTTAAGGAATGTTAGAGAATGCATTTGTTCCTCGTCGTTCCTTGGTCACCATTCATACCCGCCGTGTTTTATGAGATTGAATGATTTAAAATCTTTGTGCTCCTTATTGCACCGACATGTTAAAATCGGGCTATTATTTCCAAAAGCCCAATTAGCACAATAATCTTCATAAATTGAATTGTGTAACCCTAAGCGGCTGCCGTTCATGAGAATAAACCCAATCGTTTGGAGAAGAACTTCATTGTAAAGATTGTTTAGCTCTTGGTCATCCAAATCATTATCTTCAACTTGAATCCAACCTTCGTCATCATAAACATCGAATATTGAATCACCATGAATTTCTCTGAAAACAATTTGTTCACTTTCGACGAACAAACTCTACATGATTCCATAATCGAGTTTTGATTAAGAAACCAAAACCTGGCTTTGATACCACCTGATGTAGCGGAAGCTTCTAGGATAGAACTAGATCCGTTGATTCTAAGAATACCCGGAAACTAGAGTTTATAAATACTCTTCACAGTGCTTAATCAAAAACTCTTAGGATTGAGAATACTCTTCTCGGTGGTTTATAGAAACCTCTTTAGGAAAACTCCTTTTTATTAATCAATCAAAATCTAAATACAAACTTAAGCCTAAACGACTATATATAAGAAATCATAAAACCCTAAAACATTAAAGATAATTATCCAAATAATAAATAAAACACTAAATAATTAAGATATTTATTCTAAATATCTATCTACATCACACAACTAGGACTGCTAAGGAGCTATTTACATTATAGTATGAAACCAAAACTGCATCAGCTCTTCCATTCCCTTAATCCCTTTCATTCTCATCAAACTGATCTTGTTCCGGATCCACTTATCAATCGTTCTCTTAAGCACCGGCAACGGCAACAACTTATCACCATGTTTTATTTTGTTTCGTTCCCGCCACACTGCATACAAGACCGCCTGAAATGCATATTTGACACAAAAAAAAAACTCTTCTTCTCCCTAATCTCATCTCTGATAAGTATTAGAATATCATACCAAACATTAGTGAAGGAGTTTTGCAATATCCCTTTGGTGATGTACTCCCAAACCGGAGCAGTATAGGAACACTCGTAGAAAAGATGGTTCTCGATTCAGGGGCATTTTGTACAGAGAACACACATATCATCTAGACCCTGACTCCATCTAGCAACTCTATCCAATGTCGACATTCTATCCCGAATCGACAACCACGCCATAAAAGCAAACTTTAGTGTAGCTTGAGAAAAGCAAACACCTCGAGCCCAATTACATTGTGTCTTACTCTCTCTCAGCAACATCCAAGTTTCATATGTTGAGAAATTCTGCTTCAAACCCGACTTTCTACTCCATAGACTAATATCTTCTTTCTCTGAATTTAGACTCCTTGCAATAACGCTCAGGTCAGATTCGATATCATTAAGCAAACCCGTTCGATGTCTTCTTCTCCTCCGAGTATTTAATATTGTCGCTTCCTTTTTCACACCCATATCTATAATGCTTCTTTCACCCAGTAAGTCAAAGAACACTCCCCTATCTGACCATTTATCAAACCAAAGGATGTATGTCTCCTATTACCCAATTCTTTCTTGTAGAACAACTTAGTCACTTCTATCAATTTCAACATCGTATGCCACATCCAAGAACCTGCTTGCGTTTTTGAGCTTACTGTCCAGAATTTTTTTCCTTTAAGCAAGTTGAATCTGATCCATTTACCCCACAAAGATTCTCCGGTTAACATTCTCCAAATAAGCTTGAGCTCATACACCTTATTAACTCCTTTTAGATCTCTTATCCCCAGCCCACCTTCACTCTTGAGACTACATACCTGTTTCCACGCTACTTTAGCATTTGTAGATTTGAGCACAGGCCATGTCCATAAGAATGCAGAACAAATTTGTTCCACCTCCTTTACGCATTTACTAGATAGACGAAAGATTGCTGTCTAGAAATTAACTATACTCATCAACACTGAATTAATCAGTTGTAGCCGACCAGCATAGGACAAAAATCTACACATCCATGAGCTAATCTTGCTTCTGATTTTTTACCAAAAGGGGAAGATAATTATGCTTTATGATCACTTGAGTCATGAGAGGAAATATTATTAAATTTTATATGATTGTTTATCCAAAAAAATTAAAAAAAAACGAACATTGTACATAATTGAGTGGTTTATGTTCGTATCATCAGCTTATAACCATAAACCATCCCATGTTAAATCATTGTAATTGTATATATAATGCATACTGTTGATAAAATATAATCATGGTGTTTACTATGAGTCGACCTCTAGAACTGTTATGCTGTGCAAATCATAATGTTAAATTGTTTAGCTGTTAAACATATATATTGAAGTATAGAAAACCTTGTAACAATTATCCACTTTGATTTGAAATCTTTTCTCTACTTACCGATATTATCATGAATATAGCGCTCGTAGGTTCAACGCCAAAACCGGAGAAAACATGTGGTGGAAAAGGTATCTAGCTGCAGACCTACAACTTCGAACGGCTCTCTACGTGCCAGACACGCTTTTTCGGTGCTCTGCTTCATCAGGATACGACACCGAACGAAAGAAGAGACCGAAGATGTTATCGTCTTCTTCCATCACGTCATGTATACTTCCAATTTTGACCTCTCTTAGGAGCATATACCTTAATCACTGTAGTTTATATATACGGAGAAAGAAACCCCACAACCATAATTTTTTGTTTGCTCATAGTTTGGATTTCAAAAATTTAAATCAACATCCTACAAAATTTGCAGATCAATTTCTGTAACAATTAATTTATAATTATAAAATATATGGTTTAGACAACAAGTATAATTATCATACATTAATTTACTCGTCATATATTAATTTATTTTTATAAATTTTAGTTTTGTAATTGTGTTTTCGTTTTAAAATAAAAATCATTTGGGAAGGTGATCAAATATATACCGATAAGAGTATAACATCCCGAGTTGTGATGTATGAAAAGGCTTAAGATAATTGATTTGGTTATCTATGTCACCAAAGTTGACTTACCTTTTCCGTCACACATCCGTTTAGAACTCCAGAATTAAGCGTGCTTGGGCTGTAGTAGTGAAAGGATGGGTGACTTATCGGGAAGTGATTCGCGATACCGTGCGAGTGAGACCAAAGCACGGAGAAAAGTTGGGTGGTGATTGCAGGGTCAGTAAACAATGATTTCGAGCCTTCAGAAATTAACGGACCGACCGTCGGATGGGATGGGGCCCACGGGCCGAGAGAACGGGCGTGGGTGGCCCATTAGCGGTGGACGGGTCGGAGCGTTATAAAGAGTGTCAGTCGTAATTGTTTGGTACTTTGGTGAAACCCAACTATGCAAAAGATGAAAAGTGAAAATACCCATCGTGCTTATTGTTCGTTCTAGTTCGTTCATCATTTTTTTCTTTTGACTGAAGGCTTATTCATCAATTTTTTTTTTTTGTTCAACATTCATCAAATTACTAATAATGCATGTTTACTACTAGCAAATGGAAAAGATGGAGTGGCGCTGCCCAAAACTTTTAGCGTTATATGTCTCTTATCAATATATTTTGGAGAAATGGTGAAAATATTATTTTGATCATTTAATTTGTTTCAATAATTCCTACTTTCTATTTAAAAGAATTTCTTCTTTTTTTTGAACAAAGTGCTTTCATTTTGTGGTATGAGCCTCAGCAAAAAAGTAACAAGACGGTTTTTTGGTCATATGAAAATATGATTAATTTTTATACCGGTCGGCAAAGAATACATTCCTTCCAAAACCATAAGCCAGTAAAGATCACAATCTTTCTGGAGCCAAATGAAACTCAAGAATATGAACAAACTAAAAGATGAAACACTAAAATTTAAGCCTATAACACATTGAAAAAACCGAAGTGAATGTCCTGATGATAGCGACCAACAGGTAAGAATACACTGATTTTCAAATTACATACATATAGAAACAAGTCAAGAAATCTTGTTTGTGGACTTGAAGTAACTTCCAAATTGAGAGTTGTGCCAAATTAGTTCTTTGGATAAGAAGTTATTGTGTGAGAGGACAGTTAGGTTTTAAATTTGAAGTTAAAATTTTGATTTCCTGTATACAAATTATTTACTTTTAACGAGGCTTATAATGTTGAGATTACGATCTAAATTTCACAGCTAAAGGCTAATCCAGTTCCATAATAACTACATTTGTTGCGAACCTATTTTGTTAACCAAGTGATCCGAACAAACCTGGCTAATCCAATAATAACTAAAACGGTGGAAACATTAGTACATTACCTACCAGATTTTCAACTAGGAGTTTTGATCCAGTTATGTAGAATCACGTGCATATATTTTTGTTTCTAATGGATAATGCGGAAAGAATGCGAATATATGCTTTGTACGTTCTTTAAGTTACAAACCTCAGCCCACATTCAATATCATATGTGCATATCTCATGGTTCACTTCTCTATCATAACCTAAAAAAGTGGACCACTAGATGTAGTTTTCTACTAATTAAGATAAAAAAATTGTGTTACAAAAAATAGATATAAAATTAAATATGAAAGACTTAAACAAATACAATACCAGAGACCATGCATATGTTTGTTTTCAACTGATGCATATTCTGTTTATGCAAATACAAATTTAATTATAAGGATAATCACAGCTTGATTTAAAAATGATAAAAAATGATTTATTAATCTTGATTTAAGATTAAAAACAAAATTTATATGCATATTCATATTGAGTCATACAAATAAATTGTGTAGGATTTGTGTTTTACAAATGAGATGTATCGTACAATTTTTATTAGTAGAATTGTTTATGAAAATTACATATATCAGTTTTTTTTTTTTTAAAAAAAAAAAGTATATATATATATACTGAATTTGAGTAGGATTAACTCCAAGGGTTCGACTGGTGATCATTCTGGAAACAAGAGGAACGAATAAAAAAAACGTAAAAGAATAAAATTTCAGGAATGAAAATGAATGGTTGTTCTTTCTCAAATTTAACAAAGAATACTTTTGTTTTTTATTTTTCTACAAAAAAAAAGGAATGGTATGGAATGAGAAAAAAAATTTATTCTTCGTGAATGGTGATATTTTTTAGAAACGTTAGGGAATGCATTATTCCTTGTCTCTGGTCACCATTCATATCAAATGTTTCCCACCATATAACACACGATTAAAAACTAAATAAATAATGCAATTCTAGGCGAACACCCACTCCAAGTGTCTAACACATATTCCTCTTTTTTGTACAACTCACATTCCTAAATCAAAGTGTGTTAGGTCATCTTTATGGCATGGATTGAGGGGGGTTTTTAGTGTAGGCCTCACAAAAAAAAGAGAAAAACCGTTGCTTAAAGCTCCCAAATAATCACCGATTTAAGTGGGTTTTTTGCACTGTTCGCATGCCCTACATACACGTAGTAGCCCGCGATTGATTCGTTTTTTAATTTTTTTTTTTTAATCAGATAAAAAAATAAAAATAAATAAAAAATAAGTGGGTTTCGTTGGATAAAGATGGTCTTACTGATACACCGAACGCACTTCGCTCTTCAAAACAGAATAACTTTTTAAAAAGAATATTATACAGTAACTCCTTTGACCTTTTCTAAGTGGTTCTGCTGTTTGTAATAAAAGATTTCAATTTTGACGAATAAGGTAACAACACTAAAGAACCAATAAGGGTATCACCAGAAACATCAAACATCATTTGTCAATCATTCTTGATTCTTCCTTGAAAGAGAGTTCCAAAACTTAAAACTATAAAAATTAAATATTCGACCAAAAAAAAAAATTAAATATTAGTACTACTTTTTTTTGCCAAATATTACTATATGCATATTAAATAGTACTACTGTCGACAAAAAAAAATAGTACTACTACTGAAACATCAACTTTTTATCATTTTTATTTCCTAGCATGCATCTATTTTTTTTATAACCGCGACGATTCCAAAAGTTTTCTGCTATAGTTCATAGTGTATAGATAGACATGTTGATCTCTAAGTCTAATTAACTTTTGTTCTATTAAATTAATATCGAAAATCTGAACCCTAAACTCATTCACTATTTTTGTGTACTATTGTTAAAGAACTTTTCGCTCATTCCACCGTGGATATTCAATACCATACTGTGATATTTCTTTGCAACTTATTTTCGAAAACATGTCTTTATTCATTGTATTACTTAACTGACGTAATAAATATAGATCATTAATTGTATTTCATTACAATTATAGTAGCTATGCTTAATGCGTTAGATTCAAAGAATCGTAGTTATCTATTCTTGTTAGTTTTGCAAAACAGTATCTTTTTATTTTCTAGCTCCTATAATTTCTTAATTTTTCATTAAGTCTAGTAATATATTTTCAAATTTAATTAATTTTATTGATATTAATAAAGCTCAGAAAAGTTTTTTTTTTCTTTAAAAGTGGCAAGTGCTAAAACAACCTACGCAAGTTGCGTTACACATTACGTATCTTTCTCCTCTCACACTCACACACAAATATGGGGAACTATATTTTTTATTTTTCCAAATTCTACAAAAAATCGTTTTAGTTCTTATAATTAAGAAAATAAATATTTCAATATTTTTTTCTCCAATCCTTTATAGTTTCATTTGGCCTTTTCCTTTATATTTTCACTTCATCTTCCTAACCTTTCTCCCCAACTTCTCTGTTCATCGTTTTTTCCTCTTTATTTATAATAAATATATTCACATAGTATTCTCTGAATCCATCTCTCCAAAAAACACCGTTCAAGATCAAATAAATAAACCATATGTTGGTTATTCATTCAATATTTAGGGTTTAAGGTTTCTTGGGCCAGGGAGGGAGAAAGATGGAGACCTTTTGTGAGTTTCAGAAGGAAGAAGAGCAGATAGATCTTCCTCCAGGGTTCAGGTTTCATCCAACAGATGAAGAACTCATAACTCAATATCTCCACAAGAAGGTTCTTGACATCAGCTTCTCAGCTAAAGCTATTGGTGAAGTTGACTTCAATAAGTCTGAGCCATGGGAGTTACCGTGTATGTTTTCAATGATCAGAACTGTTCTTTTCTTTGTCCTCTTCTTGAAACATAACATTGTTGGGGACTGATTTTACAGGGATAGCTAAAATGGGAGAAAAAGAATGGTACTTCTTCTGTGCGAGGGACAAAAAATATCCAACCGGTTTGAGGACTAACCGGGCTACTAAAGCCGGTTATTGGAAGGCCACCGGGAAAGATAAGGAGATTTACCGTGGTAAATCACTTGTTGGGATGAAGAAGACACTTGTTTTCTATAGAGGAAGAGCTCCTAAAGGTCAGAAAACCAATTGGGTGATGCATGAGTTTAGGCTTGAAGGCAAACTCTCTGCTCATAATTTACCTCAAACCGCAAAGGTTTTTTCTATCTAAAAGCTCTGTTTCTGCTCTGTTTTTCTCTGTTTCTTTGGTTTAATAACTTTTGTTGGAGTTTTCAGAATGAATGGGTGATATGTAGAGTGTTCCAGAAGAATGCTGGAGGGAAGAAGATCCCTATTTCAAGTCTAATCCGAATCGGTTCACTTGGAACCGGCTTTAACCCTTCTCATTTTCCCCATTTAACCGATAATTCGAGTTACAATGATAAAACCAAAACAGAACCGGTTTACGTGCCCTGCTTCTCCAACCAAACTGATCAAGCCCGACGAAACACACTCAATGGCTTCAGCAACACTGTTCTTAACTCGATCCAAGCCGACATTTTCCAGAGAATTCCACTCTACCAAAGCCCGATGCTCGCTCAAGAACGTTCGGCTCTACAGGCTATGATTGATAACAACACAAGGCAGAGTCTCAAAGCGATGAGTGTCTCACAAGAAACCGCAGTTTCTACTGACATGAACACTGATACTTCGTCGGATTTTGAATACGGTAAGAGACGACTCAATGCTCAAGAAGACCCGTCTTCCTCCACTGGACTGGTTGAACTTGAACCTTTCTGGAATTACTGAAGAAGATTCAGTAGTCTACTGATTCACTGTCATGAAAGAACGTAAGAAAACTTTTTCACCTTATAGTATGGTGTGTTAAAGTTTGTATAAATTTTCACCATCTCAACTTCCACTATATATTATACTCTTGAAAAACCTTAATTTATGAATTGGTACAAATGGGTATTATATAATATAAATGATGATAATATGCATATATATGCCCTAAGAGTCTATAGGATAATTTTACCCTTTAATCACCGTTTTTTTTGTGTTTTGACATTTGAAGCTGGTGGTCTTATAGTGTGAAAGTTAATTCATAAGAGGTTTACATTTTAATATTACTTGGTGATAGAAGTCTGCCAGTTTTTAATAACAATCTAACATAAAGTATTAAATATATGTGGTGACCGTTCATACCATGTTTACTAATTTTGAAGACATACTACATTTGTTTTTGAATGAAAAGAATATGCACCGTCCTATATTTTAATTGTAAATACAGTTCAGATTATTATGGCATAGCCTTAGTTTGTACTAAAAATAGTAATTATCATCTGATTTATAAACCGTAGAATGTGTGGGTGAACGAAATATTGAAGAAAAAACGAAATGAACACAGTTCAAATTATATATATATGTTTATGCATCCCCATCTGGTTTATTAAAATATCGGGAATGTGTAAAGTGAAACACAATTTCCATGAACATAAAACCTAAATTCACGTAACGTATCAATTAGTAGAGTTTCAAAAGTATCTCATTTCTAATACTCAGGGCCGGCTTAGGAGGCAGTGCAATGGGGCGTGGGCTCAGGGCCCAACTCTTTTTTAGAGTAATTAGTATTAAAAAGGGGTCTATTTTTTCAAAAAAAAAAAAAAAAGGGATAAGAGTCCAATTTTTTCAATTATCCAAAATATATGTAAAAAAATAATTTGAAAATCACTTTGCCCAAGGGCCCACATTTTCTTTGAGCCGGCCCTGCTAATACTACTGGAAATATGTGAGAAAAAAATAAGTATTTAAGGTTTACCGCTTACGATATCATATAGTTTTTTTTTTGGCATCTTAAGAAAACATATAATTCTACAGGTTTCACTGAAAGTGGAGTGAAGCCATTAGACACACACACAAATTCATTTAAAGTAAATAACGACACATAAAACTATTAGGGGATAATTATCATCTGTAAAGCATAGATATTATTCTTTGTATATTCTGAGATGATTCTTAGAATATCTCAACTACTTGTACTATATATGTCGAAATCAATATACGTAATCATTCAAGGGAAACATAACCACTTACATGATATCAGAGGGTTCTATATCCTGAACCTATCAACACTTCTCTTCTCTCATTTCTCGTTCTTTTTTTCTTCTTCTCCTTCAAATCTCGATCTCTTAAACCTCTCACTTCCCCAAACCAATGGCCGCTCCTGCTGTTCCACACGAATGCGCCTATGGCGTCACCAACATCAAGCACTACATTCCCTTCCTCCTTGACATTGATGATGGTAACTATGACGCATGGAAGGAGTTGTTTCTCACCCATTGCCAGAGTTTTGACGTCTCCGGTCATCTCGACGGTACCCTTCTTTCCGCTGATGATGCTTGGAAGAAACGTGATGGACTAGTCAAGCTATGGCTATACGGGACTCTCTCGAAGGATTTGTTCAAAAGTACCTTCAAAGCCGGTGGTACGTCACGCAAGATCTGGCTCCGTTTGGAGAATTTCTTTCGCAACAACAAAGAGGCCCGAGCGATCCAACTGGATCATAAGCTTCGCACACAAGAACTTGGTGATCTCTCGATTCATGCGTACTGTCAGGAGCTGAAATCAATCGCCGACTTGCTCGCCAACCATGATGCCACTGTTTCTGAAAGAACGCTTGTCACCTACTTGCTCAATGGTTTCAATGGCAAATATGACAACATCATCAACATCATAATGCACCGTCAGCCTTTTCCAACCTTTGAGGAGGCACGATCCATGCTAATCTTGGAAGAGGATCGTCTTGGCAAAGGAAAGAAAGCGCTATCCCACAAAGATGAGTCGGCCTCGTCACCAAAAGTTCTCGCTGCTTCAGTCTCTTTCAACGAGCATAAGCCCCAGTAACAGACCACCCAACGGAGCTTCTCAAACAGAGGAAATGTTCGAACAGAGGCAGAGGCAGGGGGCGACACAACAACCAGC
Source organism: Brassica oleracea var. oleracea (assembly GCF_000695525.1). Lineage (NCBI taxonomy): Eukaryota > Viridiplantae > Streptophyta > Magnoliopsida > Brassicales > Brassicaceae > Brassica > Brassica oleracea. The sequence continues at coordinate 50,853,328 of NC_027749.1, forward strand.
CGCGACAACAGTTCATGAACTGGAACGCTCCCTTCTAGCATAATGCAAACCCGATGTGGCCCCAGCAGCAATTTAACCCTTGGACTCAAATGCCGCATAATGCTTTCCCGCAAGCAGGCATTCTTGGGCTGCGACCACAACAGTCTATGCCTCAAGGACCACACGCCAACGTAGAGCAGAAGCTAGTGCCTACAATGGACTTTGCAACCGCGTTCAATACCATGACACTAATTGATCTGACGGATAATAAATGGTACATGGATTCCGGCGCCACTGCTCACCTCACCAACACGGCAGGTAATCTTAAGTTTGTAGTTAATTCTAGCACCGGAAAAATGGTCACTGTGGCCAATGGTGGTAAGGTTCCAATTAACTCATCGGGTTCTTTTTCCTTTCAAACACATACACGCCCTCTGGCTTTGAAATCTGTTCTTGTCACTCCTTCTTTGATCAAAAATTTAATCTCGGTTCGTCGCTTTACTAAAGATAATTCTTGTTCTGTTTCTCTGTGAAGGATCTTCGAACGCGGAATACGATTCTCCGCAGTAATAGCACAGGAGACCTCTACCCGCTTCTTCCTTCTTCCAATAAAGCGACGACGCCTCCTTTTGCTTTTCTTACTACTTTTTCTGATGTTTGGCACCGTCGTCTGGCTCATCCCAGCGACAAGACCTTAAATTTGTTGCTTTCTCATTCTGATTTGTCATGCAATAAACGTGATTTACCTCATTTATGTTCAGCTTGTCAACTCGGAAAACACACAAAACAACCTTTCATCACCTCAAAAACGATTGTCAACAACCCTTTCGACATCGATCATTCTGATTTATGGACATCGCCAATCCAGAGTCTAAGTGGACATAAATACTATATTTTCTTTCTTGATCACTTCTCCCACTTTCTCTGGGTCTATCCCTTGCGGTACAAACATGAAACCTTCTCTAAATTTCTGCACTTTTCAAATTATGTGAAAACTCAATTTGGCAGAACTATAAAGTCACTACAATGTGACAATGGAAGAGAGTTTGACAACTCAGAGTTTCATGAATACTTTGCTTCTAATGGGATAACTTTTCGTTTCTCGTGTCCACACACATCTCAACAAAACGGAAAGTCGGAGAGGATGATACGTACAATCAACAATGCGGTACGCAGCCTCCTCTTTCAAGCAAACATACCATCTTCTTTCTGGGTAGAGGCGCTTCATACGGCGGTCCATACTCTAAACATCTTGCCCTCTAAAGCTATCGCCAACAAAATCCCTTTCTCTGTTTTACTCAACAAACCGGTATCATATTCTCACTTAAAAGTCTTTGGTTGTTTATGTTACCCTAACCTCAATTATTCTCACTTACAAAAGCTTTCTCCTAGATCTTCAAAATGTTTATTTCTTGGCTATCAAGCAAATCACAGAGAGTATAGATGCTTCGATCTATCCACTAGAAAGATCATCATCTCACGCAATGTGAACTTCGACGAAAACATCTTTCCATACGAAGATTCAAAACACAAACCTGAATCAACGTATGACTTCCTTTCAGCTGACGTCGAACCCTCACCTCTGTTTCACCAGATATTGGTCTCGTCTCCTGCCATCCAACCTTCACCGGATGCAGTTCAAACAGAAACAGAGGCGCCAACTCTCCCAACCCAAGCGTTGCGAGAGGCCCCAAGGCACTCCATGTCAACCCGTTCAAAGCGTAAACACATAATCTCGCTCCTTACTCAAACACAATCTCCATTACCAAAAGGCCATCTTCAAGCACTCGATGATCCAAATTGGAACCCGTCCATGCATGTTGAGTATGATGCTTTTATTAAATCAAGACTTTTGATTTAGTACCTCGGCCTCCTAACACTAACATTGTGCGATCTATGTGGCTTTATAAACATAAGTATGATGCAGAGGGCAACTTCAAAGGTCACAAGTCTAGCTTAGTGGTAAATGGGAGGTCGCAGGAACAGGGAGTCGACTTCGACGAGACGTTCAGTTCGGTAGTCAAGCCGGTCACTATAAGAACTGTGTTACATCTTTCTTTAACTAATAATTGGCAGGTCAATCAGTTAGACGTGCAAAACGCATTTCTACATGGGACTTTGGATGAAGATGTATACATGTTTCAACCTCCCGGCTTCATCGATTCTTCAAAACCAAATCATGTTTGCAAGTTGAATTGTTCTATCTACGGGTTAAAACAAGCCCCGCGAGCCTGGAATGCAAGATTTGTTAACTTCATTACAGCAAATGGATTCATACAATGCAAGTCAGATACAAGCGTATTCATTTACAAAAAGAATGGCTTAATGGCGTATCTCATCCTCTACGTCGATGACATTATCGTGACTGCATCCAACACCACACTTCGCGACACAATAATTCAGGTTCTGAAGTTTGAGTTTCCCATGACGGACTTAGGCCGCATAAGTTCGTTTCTTGGCGTCTCTGTGAAGTTGAATGACAAAGGCATCTTCTTGAATCAATCTCAGTATGCCGATGACATCATCAAACGCGCCGGCATGGCTGATTGTAAACCGTACACAACACCAGTGGATCTCAAATCCAAGCTTGGAGACGATGATGGCAAACCGGTCGCAAATGCAATGGATTATCGAAGTTTGGCAGGGGCGTTGCAGTACCTGACTTTCACTCGCCCTGACATCACGTACGCGGTCCAACAACTCTGCTTGTTCATGCACGATCCTCGCGAGCCCCATCTGGTTGCGTTACACCGAGTAATTCGTTACTTACAAGGCACGAAACATATGGGCCTGCAACTCCTCAAGCAACAGAGCATGAAGCTCACGGCGTACACTGACGCTGATTGGGCGGGGTGCCCCTCCACACGAAAGTCGACTTCTGGCTTCTGTCTTTACCTCGGCGACAACCTAATATCTTGGTCTGCCAAAAGACAGCCTACGGTATCTCGCTCAAGCGCCGAAGCCGAATACAAAGGTGTCGCGAATGTAGTGGCTGAATCTTGTTGGCTATGTAATCTCCTACTCGAAATGGGATGACCCCTACAGCAAGCAACAGTGGTCTATTGTGATAACGTCAGTGCTGTCTATCTCTCTAGTAATCCGGTTCAACATCAATGAACAAAACATATCGAGATCGACATACACTTCGTACGAGAAAATGTGTTAATGGGACAAGTTCATGTCCATCACATTCCTTCAAGCCTGCAGTATGCGGACATCTTCACAAAGGGCTTACCGTCATCACTCTTCTGTAGATTTCGGTCCAGTCTTGGTGTGACAGAGCCCACGCTGCAACTGCGGGAGGGTATTAGAGGATTACTATCATCTGTAAAGCATAGATATTATTCCTTGTATATTCTGAGATGATTCTTAGAATATCTCAACTACTTATACTATATATGTCGATATCAATATACGTAATCATTCAAGGGAAACATAACCTCTTATAAAAACAAGTCTTTGTAACAACGAAATCTCTTCCAACACTGGAAGCATGCACCCTTAATTTTCTTTTTTATTGCAAATACTCATACTCAGAGTCAGTAGATGGAAACTCAGGCTCCTCGGAGCTGAGCTTATCCTTCTCCTTTGCCTTTGCCTTTGCCTTCTCCTTCTCCTTCTCCTTCTCCTTCTCCTTCCTTCTCCTTTGATGTGTCCTTCTCCTTTTCCTTCAATGTCTTCTTCTGTTAAAGGGCATTCTGCGAGACATAGGCTATTCCAAAGCCATAATGCTCCGACAGAACTAAGTAGCTCCTTTGATATCAGGTCAAGACGTGGCTGTGATAAAAGAATATTGATATTTTTTTCTCCCTTTGCAAAACTCAAGAGCATGGAGGATCTCCGGGTGTTCTGAGATGTCCTCCATGATTAGCACCAGATTTAATGGTTAACGATGGCCAATAGCCTTGCCCATAAAGTCCACGAAAATCTTCTTGCGTCTCACTTCTTTAGTGCCTGCGTGTCGCATGGGGAATGGGAAATAGATATTCCCCAAGACATCACACATCTTAAAAGCGTCACAATAAACAAAGAATGATCTTGACATCATCAGATTACGGCAACCCGTAACACGAATCGAATATTCAATGTTTGAAACAGCATTATTAACGGGGAGACCCTCAGGGACCGGGCATCCAGATTGTTTCGGCCACCGCAAGGATTTTTTTTTCCAAAAAAGATAAAACGCATAAGAGAATTTTTTTTTTTTTAAAAAACAGATATAAATTGAGGAGAGAGATAGAGAGGGACATCTTACGGTCGAAGTAGCAGGCTGAGAACTCATAAGACATACTTCGTGGCATACCAGTACTGGTATAATCCACCACATCAAGAGAAGTATGGTCGTCGTCATCAGCAAATTTTAGCCTTCTTCTGAGAGCTTGTCCTCCGGTTGAGAGGGTGTCCCAAAGCCATGTTGTAGTAATGGTATCCTCTTCCAAGATTGGCAAGTACTTAGGCTGTGCTAAGATACAATTGTATCGTTTCATTTCCAGTAGATTAAAAGCGCATTCGAAGTTGAACTGGGAATGCCTTGAGATGTCTCCAATGATTAGCATAAGATTGACTCGTTTACGATACTCAACTGCCCTGCAAAGGAAGTGCGATAAAATCATCTGAAGTCTCTCTTCCACGTCTCCTGAAAGCAAATATATATATAAAAAAGATCAATATACATAGGTAAGAGAGAGAGAGAGAGAGAGAGAGAGAGAGAGAGAGAGAGAGAGAGAGATTGTTCTGTGTGATAGAGAGCTAAAAGAAAGCACCTTCGGTTAAGACCTTCATCGTGACTTTGGCATCCAATAAGTCACCAACGGACGGTAACGAATAACCAAAAGCATTTATTTCTATATGACCTTGATAACCCGCCTTCTTAACGGAACCACGTATGTTGTTCGACACAGTGACGACATTCATACCGCTTGGGATCGGACATCCCACCATGTCCCAGCACACCACTACTTCTGCCGTTCTGAACCGGGCGATTTGTTTGTCGGTGAAGCGAACCATGGTTTCCAGGAGACTATTGCTTTCGCCGCAAAAGAAAAATCCAAGACGAATTAACTTAGTTTAGGGTTCCTCTCTGTGGCTGCGCTGCGTATATCACGGAGCGAGAGACGCGAGCTTTTATAGCTCTGCCCTCACGTGTTCAGGGCCTCATTTTTTGACGATATCATATAGTTTAGAAATGTTTTATTATTAAACTAGGGTAGGCGGCCAGCGGTACGCCCAGGTTTTTGATTAAATTTAAATTATGATTTGTTATAAATCATGGAGTGGATTGACATTAACCAAGACAAGAGGAGAAAGCCCGTTGGCCACATCAAGCCCAACCGCGACCGCAAGGAGGAGAGAGAATTGGGCAAAACCTTAGCCGACTTAGGATATAGATAGCTTCATTTTCCTATGTTTTAATAGTTTTCTTATTTCCTCTTGGATAAGGATATGTACACTTTCCTTTTATCTTTATCTTGTAATCCTTATATAAGGAACCCCTTTGTTCATTAATAATAACACAGAAATATTCAGTCTCTAAACTCTCTAATTACAACACGTTATCAGCACGATAGACTCCACCCTGAGA
>NC_027749.1:50858980-50859388 GCF_000695525.1 Brassica oleracea var. oleracea
AGGAACCAGACGACGAGCCACATATCAAATTGAAGCTCTTGACGAGACAAATCTATCAGCGCAAACCGTTCGTCGATCCAATCTCAGACGCACCCACAACCGCAGAAACAATACACGGCACCGTCTTGATCTTTTGGAACCCTAATCCCGAAGAACCCTAAATTGTTCTTGCTTGCGTTCCGGCTTGCAAACTCCGATCAAGCTCAGCTTCAGACGTTCCCTGTCCGTGATCAACGTCCTCAGCCTCAGCTCAGTTGCGTCCAGCTCAGACCAAATCCCCGACCAGACGCAATCGTCTGCGAGAAGAAACAAGCTCGCGATAGCCCTCGGCAACGCGGCCCGATAGGAGCCGTTCCGTGCCCGTTCGTCTCAGCTCGTCTCTGATCTTTGGAGGTCCGGTTTCTACCT
>NC_027749.1:50859497-50860978 GCF_000695525.1 Brassica oleracea var. oleracea
GATCCCCTAAACCATAATTCGAGATTGATCCATTGATCAATTAAAATCAGAACCTTAAAGGTTTTGAATCTCAAATCAAATCCCCTTGATCAAAGATCAAAGTTTTCGAAATCCCCTAAAACCCTAATTTTGGAATCGAAAAACCCTAAACCTATAAGCTTGAAATCGATTTTATATATTCTTGTTTGATTGATTGTTTTGATAAAATCTGAGGTTTAGGATTGTTAGATTGATTGAAATAATCTGATCTAGAATTTAAATCTTAAAGGCCTTGAAATCTTAATCTTAAAATCAAATTCTACTAGTGTTTAAATCGGAAACCCTAGAATTGATTAAGGATTGCTTGCATACATATGAATCTGAATATGAATTGCATTCATACTGTTAAAATAAGATCGACCAGCATGTAGTTTATACAATCTTGAAGCCGTTTGCATTAAGTAGAACTACATGGCCGTGTGGCTTGATGATTGTTTCGCACCATGGTCGATTAGATTGCTTGATTTTCATAAATGCGTAAGACATGTTTGTGGCCGAGCTTGTTGATTATCTTGCGGCCACATGATCACATTGTGAGACTTAGTTTTGAATGATGATGTGATTCAGATGTAGAAAATCTCAAACAGAGACTATGTAGCCCTTAATCTCTCCGGAGATAACTACTTGCAGTGGGCGCTAAATTCAAAGATCAGTCTAAGGTCAAAGGGACTTGGTGATACTATCATCAAGGGCAACAATGAGACCGATAAGAATCGGTACATGGCTATAAGTATTATACGCCATCACCTCATTGAAGGTCTAAAAGATCAGTACATCACGATGGAAAATCCACTAGAACTTTGGGATGCTTTACAACATAGATATGATCACCAGAAAACGGTGTTACTTCCCAAGGCTAAAAACAACTGGAAGAATCTTAGATTCTTGGATTATAAGTCGGTGGATGAGTACAATTCAGCCTTATTTAAGACGGTCTCGATGCTGAGACTTTGTGGTGAAGTAGTAACCGAAGAAGAGTTACTTGAGAAGACTTACTCTACATTCCATTCATCGAATGTGATACTGCAACAACAGTACATAATGAAAGGCTTCGCCACATATACTGATCTGATCTCGTGCCTACTTCTGGGCTTCTGGCCGAGGCAAACAATGAGCTCCTGATGAAGAACAGTGAAGCTAGACCTGTTGGAACAGCACCATTACCGGAAGTAAATGAGGTTGAAAAGAAAGAACCCAACGAGTGCAATTACGTCCAAAACAATAAGAGATCACACGGCAATGGCCGTGGTGGTTACAAGGGGCGTGGCAGTGACAATTACTCGAACAGCCGAGACAACTACTCGACCGGCCGGAAAACTCGACTGGCCGGAAAGGAAACCACAATAACCGTGGTCGTGGTTCTAATTATGGCCGTGGCCGAGGTAGTTATGGCCATGGTCGAGGCGGCATATCCAAACCGTCTTACTCGACCAAATCCGTTT
>NC_027749.1:50861025-50871696 GCF_000695525.1 Brassica oleracea var. oleracea
TGGAAACCCTAAGCACTTATGTGAGCTCTACCAAGAAAGTCTAAAGAACAAGAACCCGGAGGCTAACATGGTTCACGATTCCGGATATGAGGCCGATAATGATTCCGACATTGCTAAAGATGACTAGATAGACTTTGAGACTTCTGATTGTCTCAAGGACTAAATTTTGATACGACTTGTCTTATTGCTTTATGATTTGCTTTGATGTTTCACGATTTTATATATATAACCACTGGGTTTTCCTGATAAGGTTTTAACGAGGCAACATGAAGCGTACTACAAATTATGTATGGTTATGGCATCCAAGGAGGAGTGTTATAAATCATGGAGTGGATTGTCATTAACCAAGACAAGAGGAGAAAGCCCGTCGGCCACATCAAGCCCAACCGCGGCTGCAAGGAGGAGAGAGAATTGGCCAAAACCTTAACTGACTTAGGATATAGATAGTTTCATTTTCCTATGTTTTAGTAGTTTTCTTATTTCCTCTTGGATAAGGATATATACACTTTCCTTTTATCTTTATCTTGTAATCCTTATATAAGGAACCCCCTTTGTTCATTAATAATAACACAGAAATATTCAGTCTCTAAACTCTCTAATTACAACATGATTATATATTTCATATGTTAATTTTATTTATAAATATTACAATCTATTATAAAAATATAAGTAGCTAAACAATTATAAAATCATTTTAAATTATTCATTGTTTTTGTTTTACGCATTTTAAACAATTAGGGGTGTTGGCGCCGGGTTTATATAATAGTTTTTTATTTTAAACGTTTTGATACAATAATTTAAATATATAGTTAACTGTTAATATACATTTTATTGTAATTGTATAAAATTAGATTTTTCCATCTTAAAATATTGATCATAGATATAATTTATTTCACTTTCTACATCATTGATCCTGAAATCATTGTAAAGAAAGTGAATTTTAACTTATACATAAATTAATTAACTATTTATAGAATAATTGGTCCTGCAATCATTCTAAAGAAAGTGCATGTTAACTTATGCATTAGTTAATTAACCATTTATAGAATAATATTTTATAACCTTTTGTCTGAATATATATGTTACTCTGCGAAAAATTATCATAATAGATATTATGTTCATTTGACCAACAAAAAAGATCTTATGTTCTTACATTTTGAAAGGAGTTATACATTGATAATGGATAGTCACATCTCATCAACTCACAATGATCTTAATCAAAAAGTGAACTTGTTTTCGTACACTGAATCTTTAATAAAGGAAAACCAAAGGAATATTATTAATCAAAATAAAATAACATACGCAAGGAATCTAATATATTAATATATGCAATTATCTTAAAAGCATGACCGTGAATGGACATTACATTCTGATTTTACGCCTGAGACCAAAATTAAGATTCATATTAACCTGTATAATAGCATTTGCAAGGAAGAAATATAATATTGAGGGTGAGTAGACCAACGAAAGTTGTGTAATTGACAAAGGGAAACTCATATATTTCTTGAAAAGCATACCTTACTTTAGATAGTATTAGAACCTAAATTTGGAACCTAAGCAATTGCAGGAAAAAAACTAAATGACTTATTAGGATATAGAGGAGGTGTAACCATTAACGTTTGTAAATACATAAACGAACCAATGTTTTCTTCCACACTATCAAAGAGGCGGCATGAAACAGCTTCTTCTTTGGCTCGTGTGTTCTTAGTTCAGGTTCGATGGAAAGCTGCGATAGCAAACGTCAGCAATGTCGTTGGCTTAGACTTTTACCTCAATGGACCCAATGTTGGTAGCACCAACAGCAGCAAGTGCCATAAAACCTTGTTTCCAAATCTCTTCAAGTACGACCTGTTCTCAAACAGATTAACAGCTCAATCAGATTAACAGCTGATGATCAATGTCTGGAGATCAAAAGAAAAGGCTACACATATTTGGTACGTTTACAATGAAACAAAGAAATAATTATCCTTTCATTTTCAACATAGAGATTTTTATCGTTCTCATAGCATGCTCATTCACAGGAAACAAACGGCCTGTAAAATTACTTGTTTATAGAAATTAGAGAGATATCAATCGTTACTAAGATGCATTCACACATAGGTTGTCTACTTAAATGAGAGATTAGAGTGTAACCAAACCTGCAAAGTGTCGACGAACCAATGCATTCCAGTCAGCCAGAGAGTATATCTGATGGTAGTCCCCTGATCTTATGTATATCACACAATAATAAAGCCCTTTCATCAGACTGCAACAAAAACTCGATTATAAGTTGCAATTTTCTTGACACTTAACTCACTGCTTAGATGTTTTAAATTTTATTTTCTTACTGACCTAGCTGAGATGCTCTCCCGTAATTTTTGAGATGCCAAAGAGACTCTCAACCAAGACTTGTCGCCTTTCTCTCCAACAACTTCCTCTTCGGACTCGAGCTTTACGCCTTGACCTTGTGGATCATACACCCGCTCCTCTGGTGGCTCTATAGGAAAACGAAGCAATGCTTTCTTCCACACAATCAAGGAGAGGATTCTCCCCTATATTTATATTGAACCCACACGCCTCTTAGATCTAAAGAACGCTTTGAAGACACATCGCAGGGGGAGTGAATCAACATGATTAAAGACGAAGCCATAAATCCGACGGTTTCAGATCGTGAGAGGAAACGCAAAGGTCACTGCATCGCCGCCGCACGAAGAGGAGAGAAGAATTCACTTCAGCCGTAACAAAAGTCACTGCATCGCCGCCGCACGAAGAGGAGAGACAAATTCACTTCAGCCGTATTAGGTCTAGAGGCGACATACATTTCAGCGGGCTGGATGGATCTTCCAAATTCAGAGCCCAATACCACAATACGCGAACGAAGCCCATCAGAAGAATAAATAAAACCGTGTGTTTTTATTCGGTTGGATAAGTATCGACTCCTGAAGCATCGACTTTGTGACCTGGAATCCCATCTGGCTTCACCAGGAGAGAGATAACTGTCTTTTATATATAAAGATAGTCTTAATAAGAATAATATTTCTAACTAAATAAGAAATGAAACAGTGCATATATTATTTTGACAAGAATAACTATATACTATACTATATATGTATAATAATAGTAGTTAAACTAGTTAGCATTTTTAGAAATGTGACTTTAGCAAAAATAAAAAAAAATAAAAAAAACTTTAAAATGTCTAGTTAACTTTTTCAATCCCTATTGGCTATTGCATTCGTCATGACGGATCTATTCCGCTATAAAGCTGTTATGCGTGATGCTTGAAATTTGTGTTTCTATCTTGTATATTACGTAGCACATCATTTATTTCATATATATATATATATATATATATATATATATATATATATATGTCTCATACAGCTTTATTATGGTTGAGATTTATAATTATTTTACATGCATGGTTACACATTATTTATTGTGGTTACTATTCAACTTTTGTGCTCCTTCCATACAATTTTTTTTTTGCGTTTTTTTTTTCATTGATTAACCAAGTAAAATAAAATAAAAATTAGAACCATCGACTCTATTCATACCGCAATAAACAACCTGTTAAATAAACTTAAATTTTACAAAAATAATTATCCAGATATACTACTTAATTTGATGAGAATTTCTTAAGTGCCATAAAAATGATAAGTGATTTAGGAGTTCTTATTAAACATTTATTTATGAATTATCTATTCTATTAAAACTGAAGTATAAAATAATACATACCTATTTTAAGTGATTTATAACATCTTCCTCCTTTCATTTTAACTAATTTAAACCACGAGCAAATTAGGTCAAAACCCACTAAAGAAGCTCAAATTAAGACTTTGCCAAGAACAGTACGTGAAATGGAAAGGTGTACAAAGTGGTACACGGCAGATTACAAAATTGCCCTCACCAGTTGTTGTTTCGACTTCCGCGGGTTTAGGTACGTAGGGTTTGTAGGTGGATCAGAGATTTATTTAGATTTTGCTTAGATTATGCGTAGATATTGTTTAGATATTAGAGGATATTATTAGATTGCATCGGTAAACAATTAAAACAGTGTGTACATATAACTTCCCCTCCACACAATTTCTGACGCAACCGGCGCATGCCAAAAACAAATCAAAGTTAATCTCCATAAACATATTACCTAACACAAACGTTTCATTTGATAATGATGGCTTGGAATCTGGTGATGACCATGACGATAACTTGAGCAACAGTGACAGCATGGTGATCCTTTCTATTTCTTTAACGGTGTGATGACCATGAAACTTAGAAACTGGTATGGGTTTGATTGTGAGAAAGTAGATACATAGGCGAAGAGCTTCGGAGACACATAGGTGGAGCTTCGCGAGAGACACATATACAGGGAGCTTCGCGAGAGACACACATGCCGAGAGCTTCACTGGAGACGCAGCGGCCGAGAGCTTCATCGGAGACGCAGCAACGGCCGAAAGATCTTACTTTGTTAAATGACCGTTTAGGTGGCTATGTTAAATTATAGCCGGTATTATTAAATTATAGCTGGTATAATAATTTGTTAGATGAGTATTTAGTTGAATATACAGCTAAGCAGATTCATGATTTTAAGCTAATACCATAAGAAATTAAGATCATAGCTATGACATATTAAATGAATATATGAACAATGTTTATGTACATGTATTCGTTTGAAATGTTAAATTGTTGGACAACTGATATAATATATACACGGTTAGAAAATGAGTTACATGAGATAAAAACTGATTTGTTTGTAATCGTCAAGTTATTAGAAAGTTAATAGAATATTTGCACGGTTAACAAAGAAGTTATTTGGATACACTTGTTTGAATTATGTATATCACATTCATCGATATCATATGAATCAAGATCACAGCTATGATATATGAAATGAATATACGAATAATGTTTAAGTAATGTTTTCGCTGGTACATCACAAATTGTTAAACATCTAATATAATATATACACTTTTACAAAATGTGTTACTTGAGATTAAATCTGGATTTCTTTTACTGTAAAGTTGTTATACATTCAATATAATATTTACATGGTTAACGAACAAGAAGATCTTATAGATCTTATATGACATGTCAACCCTACAACATATATAGCATATACATCAAGTGGAGACGCAGCGGCAAAGAACTTTTCCGGAGATGCAGCAACCTAGGGCTTCATCGGAGACGCAGCGACAGAGACCTTCACCAGAGATGCAGCGGCGAAGAGCTTCACCAGAGATGCAGCGGCGAAGAGCTTCACCGGAGACACAGGGGTAGAAGAGCTTGACTGGAGACACAGAGGCCGAGAGCTTCACCGGAGACATAGCGGCAGAGAGCTTCACCGGAGATGCAACAGGGTAGAGCTACACCGGAGACACAGCAACAGAGAGCTTCACCGGAGACGCTGGGCGGAAGAGCTTGACCGGAGATGCAACATGCATCACCAGAGACGCATCGGGCTTCACCAGAGACGCATCGGCATGCAGAGACGCATCGGCATGCAGAGAGCTTCACCGGAGATGCAGCGAAGTTGATGAGCTTGAGTTTTGTCATTGCATTACCAAAGCTTCTCATCTCTTTGTCCTGACCCTTCCTGCATAATAACAGTTCACCCGAATAAAAAATGTCAAACCAAAGAATAACATGTAGTTTGATATGAGAAGATTTGTGAGAAGATATTTTGCGGTAAATAAGATTTGCTAAATCAAACTATAAGATTTTGAGGATATAATCGAAAGACGTATTACAGTTTAATAGTTATAGGGGTAGCAGTGTCAATAAGATTTATATATAGTTTGTAATAGTGCGAATTTGGTATTTAGTTAATTAGGGTAAAGTTCTTTGGTATAGAAGCTAATTTCTCCTTTTTTTTTGAACGAACTACTTGCTTACTTAATAAAACAGAGTTAACCTCCAAACAGAGGTTATACAGAGTGGCTTAAAGCAGCCTTAGCTAAGGAATCTGCAATAAAGTTTTCCAAACGAAGGACAAAAGAAAAGGTGATAGAATCAAGCCTACAACTCAAGACTCTAATATCAAACAAGACACTCTGAAGTAGGGCTGTCGAGACTGAGGAGTTGAGGAGGTTGACAAGATACTTCGAATCAGATAAGATGTTCACCCGAGAGAAATCATTAGTGACTGCATCAAGGAGAGCAGCCTTTACCGCTAGTGCGTCCGCCAAGATAGGCGCAGCAACGTGAAGTCGGTTACAAGATTGGTGCCTGATAGTGGCACCGGTGGAATCAATAAACGTCCAGCCTTGTCCACTGTGACCAGAGACAGGGTCCCATGCTCCATCCGTATAGCATCTAAGGCCAGTTAGTGGAGGGGGATGAGAAGGATGAGCGAGGGGAGGGCAGGTGCGCTTCTCGGCCTGAGTAGCTTCCTCTCAATTGGAGCATCTTTCAGGGCTTTAAGTATCAGTTCCTGTTCGGTGCAAGACTTATCTTCAAAGACAAGTCTGTTCCGATTTTTCCATAGATGCCAATAAAGCCAAGGATAAATAGGAGCACGGCAAAGTCCGGTAGGTGGCAAGTTGATCATCCGGGAGTTACTGATGAGCAGTTCTCTCATTGTAGGGGCCGTGTCTACTGAAGGCTTGTGCATGGCAGGAACCTTTTCCAAAACTCGGGCAGCAAAAGGGTACATAAGTAATAGATGAACTGGTGTTTCAATTTCGCCCCATCTTTTGCATTTTGCTTCAGCATGAAGCCCTCTAACACGTAGGGTATGTCCCACTGGTAAGGCTCCATTGGTTACACGCCATAGGAATGATTGGATCTTTGGGGGAGTGTGTAAGTTCCAGATGCATTTCCTCCAAGGGAAGGTGGGATCCATCGTGTTCTGTTGTGACTTTCTAGCAATGGCATACCCTGATTTGGCAGTATAAGATCCCGAGGCTTCAGGGAGCCAGATTAGCTCATCTTGTTTGTTGAAGGAGCTAGGGATCAGGTGGAGAATACTATCCTCATACAGAGGCAAGTGATGTCTGATCATATCAAATTTCCATTCGTTTTGAGTCCCGGAGGATAAGATCAGAAACCATAAGGCTTTTACTCTCGATAGAAGGAGGAGGTCCAATAGGTGTAATTGGCTCAGATAAGGAAATCCAAGGGTCGGACCAAACCTTTATCTGAGCCCCATTGCCTACACTCCATCCCAAGCCTCGTTGCAGAAGATCACGACCCCATATAATCCCCCTCCATCCATGAGAAGCAGAAGAGGGACAGTGGCAGTCGAGCAAGGGCGCGGTGATGCAGTATTTTCCTAACAAAATTTGGCCCAAGAGTGAATGCGGTTCTTGGATCAGTCGCCAGGCTATCTTAGCCATGAGGGCTTGGTTAAAGCATCTGATGTCCCAAAAACCCAGACCTCCAAGATTCTTTGGTAACCTGAGCTTTGACCAGGCCACCCAACACATCTTCCTAACATTAGGCTTCGAATCCCACCAAAATCTGGTGAGAATAGATTGAATCTGTTTGCATAAAGAGGTGGGTAGCATGAAACAAGACATGGCATAGGCGGGGATAGCGGTGAGGACAGACTTGAGTAGTACTTGTTTCCCGCCCCCTGATAGGAATCTCGAAGACCAACTCAACACCCTTTAGCGTATGCGATCGATGATGCTGTTGAAGATATCCAGTTTCCAAAAAACCACTTTATTTATTATCTTTTCCAAATAATTCAATGGGAAAATTTTATGTTTACCATTTTCATAATACCACTTTTCATCTTTACCACCAGTAAATGGACATTTTCAAAAATACATTCTTCATTAAGTAGAAAAAGACTTTTATATCCTTGTTATTTATATATATAATAAATCATTATTTAAATAAATAAAAAATTAAACATAATTAGAATTATACTTTTTCAAATGCGAACAATAGAAAAAGACTTTTATGTTTTCGAATTATACTTTTTCAAATGCGAACATTTTTTTAATTTTTTTTTGAATTTCTTTTTTTTGAATTTTTTTTTTATTATTTTTTTCAAAATTTCTTTTTGAAAATCGAAAATTATGTTTGAAACTATTTTTCAAAAATGTTTTATATTTTTTAAGTATTTATTTATATACTTATTAGAATCCTAAATTTCACATTCCAAAAACCCTAACTCACCCATCAACTCTAAACTCTATGTGTATATTACTTAACTCTGTGGGTATAAGTGTATTTTACTCTTTTGAGAGTAAAAATAATTAGTGTAAACATAACTTACTTATTTTTAATTGTTTTTATTACGTCTTTTACATTCTTTTTTTCCATTCTTCCTATTTACTTTATTAATTATATTTTCCATAATAATTTGACAGCATTTATTTTATGTTAACCAAAATAATTTCACAAGTTTGAATGAGATTGATTTATTCATTACAAGAATTCAACCGATTAATAATTTGTTTACAGAATTAGTTAGACATGGGTATCTAGGTATCCATTCGGGTAAGGATCGTTTTTTGAGTATCAAATTTTTGGGTTTAAAATTAAATTTTGTTCGGATATTATAAATTTTGGACGGGGTTCGGACTCGGATTCTTCCGGATTCGGTTTGTAGGAATTTAAAAATATCCATATAACTTATATGTTTAGAAATGTCATTAAACAATTTATATAAAGGTGAAAATTAATACATGCATGGACGAGCGGGTCAAGCTGTAGTTTCTAAATCTTAAAACAGTTGTCTTTTAGAAACTACGAGTATTTTGTGCTGTTTTAAGTTAATTTAAAAGTTCAGATGATAAGTTTAGTTTTTTTTACTTGGTAAAACTTTATAGGGTGAATAGATACTTCAGCTGAATATCTCATAAATGTCACCACAATAGTCACCAAATCGAGCATTAACACTGCGAAACTCTCTCTGACTATGATGGTTTAACCATATAACCATATGAATATCTAATCTGTGATATAAACTCAGATGAAAATAATCTCTATTCTTAATTTTATGACTTACTTCAAATTACCAAACAAGAGGCGAAAAAGGTAACAAAGACTTGTGTGGTCCCCCACAAATCGTCTTCTCTCCCAAGCCCACAAATCGAGGCAACCGCGTCTTCCATTGATTCCGACGCCGGCAGCTCCTTAGCTCGCCGGCGTCACCGTCCCTTCTCTCCGTTTCTCTATCTTAGTTCTCGCTTTGTCTCTTTTATAGATTTGCTCCAAGTTTGTCTCTTGTTCTTAGGTTTCTTAAGTTCTTCTTTTGTTCATGGTTGTGCAAGCTGTCGTTACTGCCATATCCAAACCTGTTGGCTCTTGTTTCTCACTTGTAGTCCAGCTCCGTCCGTCACAGCTGCACTGGTACCAGATCTGACTTTTGAGGTTTGCGTTTGTACTGCATAATCTCGTTCTCCAAAGACCGCCATACTGTCAGATATGTTCTTCTCTTCGTCCTCGTGGGCGATGAACTTTTTCTCTATGGGGAAAACCTGTTCTAATTTATCTTGTTGTGAACGAAGCTTCTGTGTTGGTGTTCTCCGATGTTCATTCGCCAGATCTACAAGCCTTGGTTGCTCTGAGCTCTACTCCGCATCCTCCGAAGCGAATCGACTCTTGTCAGAAGACGCAAAGACCAATCACCTTTCAACGCTATTACCGTTCACAGTTGCTAAGCCCGGTGCTTGCTCTCCTTTCCATAACAAGACAGATTCAGGTGACAAAAGGCTTAACTTTGGTTTCATTGATACTCTTTGGCTCCGATACGGTAATATTGGTGTCCAGAGTCTTTTGTTGGCCACAGCTTCCGCCATTCCGCCAAATCTCGTCAAGCGTTTTTATTGCTACGCCGGTGTAAAGGTGGCTCGTGCTTCATCGTCAAATTCACTTGCTCTCCACCGTCAATTATTCAGTGAGGCACTATATCCAAGCGCTTTAGTTCATATGTCTCGAGCTTGTCAACCGAAGCTTGCTAGTTTGAGCTCAAGTCAATGCTCAGTATCATCTTTTAAATTGAGACTTCTAAAGCTTCAATCAAGCAGTCCTATAAATTTATCTTTTGTGGGTAATTTTATTAAAACTTCCTCTCACAGGGCCAAGAGAGATAATCATCCCCTTCCTTCTCACAGGAGAGAATCTTTCCACCACAGTCCCTCCTGTTAAGAGGTGATCTTCTTCCGGTGTTGAAAATTCAGAAATTTTACCTTTGTCCTAGCCGTTTGCTATCTTATGTGAAGGTCCGCTTGGGACCGGTAGATGCAACGATCCTCATCGGATTGAGAGTCGAGGTTTGGGATAGTGTTGCGACATGTTACTGTGACTAATCGTTCGTTATTTGCAGAGTTTGAAGTGCGGTATCAGTCTCTTATAGATCGGATCGCAAGTGGCAACTTTGATATCTTGCATAACGCTTTATCAAACTTTCACAAGTTTGTGTCTCTATCCTTGTTCTATGTTGGTTTATATGCTTGGGAGTTAGCCTGTTGGTTTGCACATCGTGTCTTGTACGATGATGCTTTTAATCTTGTAATCACTTAAACTATGAATAAAGAATGTGGTGCACCAAAGAAAAAAAAAAACAAGAGGCGAAAAGAAAGCTCACGGGTGTGTGTGTGTGTGTCCGGAACATATAACTAGAAATGAAAGAAAATGAGTCTCGCACGACATCTTACTTAACCCATCGATTTTAACATTTTTCTTTTCATTTTAAAAAATCTTATAAGTTTCTTTAGTTTTTTTTTTTTTTTTTTTTTTTTT
>NC_027749.1:50871727-50877273 GCF_000695525.1 Brassica oleracea var. oleracea
CACATTCCCAACTATCCCCCCGTAGGGGGTCCAGCGCCCCAACGGAAGGGATGTTAAATCCGCTGTGGCCGGGGCTCGAAGTCGTGATGGCGGGCACCTCAGCCGATGTTCCTTTACCACCAGACCACGAGACCCGGTTAAACTGTATAGGTTGAACTTTTTATAGCGACTGGGCTCACCCCGAAGGGCCACCTCACCAAAAATCCCCGTAGGGATTTTTTAGCTAACCCAGTTCCACTCCGCTGTCCCTGAGTATCGAACTGGCGATCTCGGATAGTCGTGTGTGAGAAACGTTCAGTACTGCCGCTAGGCCACCTGACGTTCTCTCTTTAGTTTGTTTTTGCTTTCACTTTGTCCCTCTACCGTCTTATATTCTCATTCTCATTTTCTATTGATTTTGTTTTCCTTTTTATTTAATTCATGGTACATAGTATTTACCTAAACCCTTTTGTAGCTAGTTCCCAAACCTAAAGAAGACTTGATTAAAAAGTTGTATTTTTCTACTTTGGGTTGGGTATAACTTGAAATCTTACATTCAAAGTTAATTACGGGTTTTTACATGGATACGTATTCCCACGTGTCAAAATTAGATGTTAATTGTTCACTTACAAAACATTAGTCTGTTCTTTTCCTTGTTTTTCTTATAAACCCTATCGGCTATTCAGTCAGTTTCGGAAAAAATGCATTTAGTGCTACAGAATGGATTAGCCCGAACACGTATCCCACTGCTTAACCCAATTGTTTTGAACTTTATGTCTGTTCTTCTTTCATCCTGGTATTTTTTTCTTAATCTAATAATCATATGCGCTTGGTTAGAAAAATTGATATCCACTTTTTATTATTTTTACTTTAGTTATATATTTACAAATGACATGAATCATTTCCATTAATAAATTTAGCAAATTTATTGCAAAAAAGAAAAACACTCGTACCTAAATAAGCCTTCGGTCTTGCATAATACTCCCTCTGGATTTAAATATAAGATGTTTAAGGTTTTACACACATATTAAAAAACAATAAATCTACTATTTTAATTGTTACTTTTTGATTATACCAATAAAGTTTCACCACTCATAATTTTACCTTTTAAATTATGTTTAAATTTTAAAAATAAATGAATTAATTATATCTCAAAACATCATATATTTGTATACAAGATAAAAATATACAATATTTTACATTCATATTCGGAGGGAGTATATTACATGATTGTTCAAGAGGGGGTTTTCCTCTTTTTCTTTTTCTTTTTACTCTATATGTAGTAGTAATGATTATTCTAAAAATTAGGTATTGGAACTTAAAATCATACAGGAAGCACTGAAACCAAAAACTAAACACTGAGAAGCTCCAAGAAAAAAACAGTAGGCCTTTTATCCCACAAAATGGGAATCTTGACCTAGAGTTAACCGTGATTTTTTTTGTTTGAACACCAACCCTGACTGGACTAAAATAGCAACATTGTAAAATGTAAATTGAGTAAACCATCTAAGGGACATCATCGCACACTATTTTCATGCACAGGAAATATCATTAGTGCATATTAAAATGGATCCTTATCTTCAGAGAGGAGGTCCAGGCAGAAGCCCAATATAACCAAGAAACTGGCCTACCTATGTACTGAATCATCTTGCATGCAACATGGGTGACCACGTAATGACCGACCTATTTTTCAAAAGAAAATATATGCAATCACATACCTAATTTTAGGGGTTCAATTTGTAGCGGTTTTCATTGTCTGCATTTGTTTTCTTGACTATTGATTTAGTGGGGTATTATAATGGTCCATGACTTCAAGCCATGCAGTAGGAAAAGATATATGCTTCGAACCAAACAGTAAATCAATGTGGTATAGTGATAAACTTTCTAAATCCGAGTAGTATAGTTATTAACCTAAAACTTTGGGGATAATTAGATAGAAAACTATGGTTGAGAAGGTACACCAAAAGTCAATCCAAATTATTATTGAAGACATTCTTAGGTACTAACATCATCATCTAGTAACCAACCGTGTATCAGCTTTCCTATATTTCCCTAAGATCCAATTAGGATACTGTTCACAGATAGCAAGGAATATACACATCAGAAAATAAAGAAAACATAATTATACTATACCATGTAAAGAAAAGAGAGACATAAATCTTATGTAATCATCAAAATAGATGATAATTTCATCCAACTTCTTATAAAGAGATGTTTTCATCTTAAATATATTTTAGGCTAAATACAACTTCGAATTGAAAGTGCTAAAATGATCTCGAATTTGGTCGAATTTTTTTTTCACTTTGAACATATGGCATGGCTTGCATCGGCCACCCTGAATTTTGGTAATAAGGTAAACATTGTCTATCTATTTGTACAAGAAATAAAAAACATTATTTATGTAGAGAATCTAGATAACAAAAATATAATTATATGCTTAATCAAGAATGAACGATGCAAAAGAATATGCAAAGAATAGAGAACCACATGAATCTTACTATAGAGTACCCCCACGACCCACCTTCCATCATTTCGTTGCTTTTCATTTTTTGTTTTTATTTCAAAAGGAGATTCCAATAGATCGATGACTATGTCCAGCGCAACAGATATGCAATATTCATAAGAAATAATTGTAAGAAAAAAAGAACTGTAACTACAACTGACAGCGCAACCGAAATCAGTGATATTTGATAAAAAGTATTTCTTTTATATATAAAAAGAGCGGGTATATTTTTTGGTTTACATCTTTTTAGGTCTTTTCAATTGGTAATTTAAATATAGGTCTAATGGTATAAAGCATAATAAATAATATTCTAAATAATTATAAAGATAAAAAAATAATAGTTGGACCATACTTTTATCAATGGGTCACACTGCTATTTTAATAGAATAGTTAAAATATTTTTTTAAAGCAGAATATAAAAAGGTAAAGTCTAAAAGAAAAGCTTCGTCATTTTTATTCTTTTGGGATGAGTGGTTGTTTTCAAATTTCCGCGTATGGGCTTTCGCTACATGGTGCCATGGTACCAACTCCCAAAGAATATGGCTGAAATTCTTCATGATCGCAGCTTATGGATTAAAATCATGTGAAATTGCATCCCATATACATAACTTTTCCCAACTCAATACTGTAAATCCCACAACATGATATCTTAGTTGATAGACACACAATTTGTCAACATCATGTGTATTCACCTAATTTCCAACTTCTTTGTAGTTATTTAGCTAATTTACTCGAATCATGTGAAATTGCATTTCATATACATAACTTTTCCCTTAATTAACTCAATACTGTAAATCCCACAACATGATATCTTAGTTGATAGACACATAACTTGTCACATCATGTGTACTCACCTAATTTCCAACTTCTTTGTAGTTATTTAGCTAATTGACTATAAAATCATTTCCTTCCTATGTTTTTTTAATCTAATTAAGTCAGTGACTAATGGATCATGAACTAAACATATGTCATACAATCTTATAATTAAATATAAACACGATAAGATGATACTATATATGTAATACTCCAATACGCAATAGACTAATCAACTAATTTCCCTACCATGCAACATTAATAAATAAATTAAACTAAAAAAAAACATTAATAAATTAATAAACGCCAATGTTTAGAAGTGTAGGATTTGAGTGTATATGTATATCGTCTCAATTCTCAATACACAGAGTGGAAGTGTGTTTCCATAACCAGAGCCGGCTTTGGACGTGTGCTGATGGAGCAATTGCACAGGGCCCTCCAATTTTTTTTTGCAAATTTCTTTTACACATGAGGGCCCTCGATTTTTGATTTCTTGCAAGTAAGGGCCCTAATTTTTTAATTTGTAGAAGAAAAAGCCTTAAATTTTTTGACTATGCACTGGGCCCACATATCTTTTGAGCCGGGCCTGTCCATAACTCAGAATTTTCGACATTTGCAATATGATACGTACGTTAATAAGTCCAAATTTTACGTCAAAGGCACTGAGAACGAAACTACAGTTTTTGACGTGAAGAAGTGTTTAATCACGATATGAAGATAAACAAAAAGAAGATCAGGTTCGTGTGATGTTGGTGATTAATATAACAGAAGTATTCGTATACGAATTCTCGACCGTAATAGAACAAGAGTAACAGCATGAACTATCAAGGAACAAATAAATGGACGAAAATGCTAGATATAGACAGAACTGAGGTATCAAGTGGGAAATAAAAATAAGAAACGTCACTAAAAAGTTCACCAAAAAGAAAAGTGAAACAAGTTGTTTTGCTAAAAGAAAGTTAAGAATATGTTTTAAACAACCGCAAAAAAGTTATAAATTCAAGAAAAGTTAGAAGGATTAACGCAATCTAAATGCTTGGATAAGATTCGATGCGAACATCGTGAAAGGATATGATGAATTTTAGTCTGCGAGATAAACCATTATCATAATAAAATGAAATGGACATGTTACGACCGACGAGATTGGATGTTAAGCAGATTAGTTGTTCTTTTTTTGCTTCCAAGTATATATAGTAGATTGATGCTTAAAAGAGCAAGTGGAGAACATTCTGAAATGAGTTTTGAGGCTTAAGGCTTGCATTGTTCATAGAGATCAGCCATATGCTAAGGAAGTTATATGTGATTAAAAGTTAGAAAAACTTATTCGGAAAAACTATGCGTGCACCAAATGATTTTGCCCCAAGGGACATTAAAATAACTACAATGAACTGCGACTAAAATTACGTTCGTTTACGTGTCGCGCGACTTGCGACCTGCGACTAAACCTGCGACCTGCGACTAAAACTATGTTCGTTTACGTGTCGCGCGACCTGCGATCTGCGACCTGCGACCAGTCGCGCGATCAAAATTTTCTTAATTTTTAGTCGCTGTTTTTTCGGGCGACTTAATTGGGAACCCGCGACTGGTCGCGCGACATCAAAACGAACAACAACCTGTGACTTGCGACTTGCGACCAATCGCAGGTCGCATGTCACGCGACAGCAAAACGAACAACAACCTGCGACCTGCGATCAGTCGCAGGTCGCATGTCGCAGGTCGCAGGTCGCGCGACATGTAAACGAACACGGTTTAAGTGAGGAATATACTGTGGGATCATCTCAACTTGGTTACATATAGAATCATCAAGAACGAGGATCTTACTGATACAATTTGGTTTTCTATAATCAAGGATTCCTCTCTATATGCTACAATCCAAACTGGTCCTCACTAAATTGTAGATGTGCAGCTTTTTTCTTCCAAAGATATGGTGGTGTTGTTGTCGGCTTTTATTTGAATAGTGAATTATGACCCGTGGAATCAATAAACACGTCATGGCCTACTTGGGTGGGTTTCCAAATTTATGGCGTGATTACATCCTCTAGCTCAATGTCAAGAACGAGAGATGATGAAATAATCACTACAAGAAAACAGCAAGGATACTGAGGGAAAAAATCATCGGAATTTCGTCGGAATAACGTTATTCCGATGACATACCGACGAAACAAGTCTTCAGAAATAATTTCTCAGAATTTCTTCTTTCCTCGGAAATCCCTCGGAATTTTCCGACGGAATTCCGAGGAAACAAATTTCC
>NC_027749.1:50879216-50882785 GCF_000695525.1 Brassica oleracea var. oleracea
AAAACGCATCGATCGATCACTAAGATGGACCAAAGCGTAACAATATGATCGAAGAGGAAGGATGAAGATATGGAGTGAATGAAGAGGAAGAGGACTGCTTGTATTTATAGTTTAAATCCTGCCGACAGACCGAGGAAATTCCGACGGAATTCCGACGCCAACGGCTAGTTCGTCGGAATTTCCTCGGAATTTTGTAAAATCCCCCAACGGCTCTCAAACAGCTATAATATTTCCTCGGAATTCATCGATTTTTTCCGAGGAACACATTTTTCCTCGGAATTTTTTCGGAATATTCTGACGGATTGATATTTCCTCGGAATTCCGTCGGTATATTCCGAGGAAATTTCGAGGAAACCAAATTTTGTGTTTCCTCGGAAATTCCTCGGGATATTCCGAGGATTTCGTTTTCCGTCGGAATGTTCGTCAGAATACCGCTGTTTTCTTGTAGTGAATATATGTGCCCAAAAATATGCCCATCAGCAGATGAATTCTTACGTAATATAATTATGCATGCGTAAGGACAGACGAAACACCTAGATATATACACTTAGAAAGTAAACCTACATATTCTTGTGAAGAAATATCATAATACAAAACAAAATTTGGAAGGAGGAGCGAAACCTAGTACAATATGTATAGTCACAGAACTTAAAACACCGTGCAACTACATCAATCACAAATTAAAGCCTTAGAATCGATCATCAAGGTGGGTTCGAAACTAATTAACCCCAAGAAGTTACATGTTTGTTAAAAGAATTGAGAATATAGAGAATGGATGAATTGAGAGTGTTCAAGAAAAAAGGAAGGGAAATGAGAATATGTGAGAGGTGGTAAGAGACGAACAATAATGGAACAACAAATAAAATGGCAAACAAAATAGAACCTACTTCGAAAATAACAAGTGGTGTTATCACTTTCCCGCTTCACTATTTTCGAAGTATCCCTTCAATTATTTTCGAACAACAAATTACAGTGTCCCTTCAATTCTCAATGATCAAGACAATTTTGTCTAAGAAAAATGATCAAGACAATAATGTCTATCACTTTCCCGCTTCACTATTTCAACAGTATCCATGACCCAACTGTTTTTTTTATTTTTCTTCTTCTTTAGGCACTTGTGTTTAGGGCCGTACATTTTATCCGTTAAATTTGATTCGATTCGTTATTCGTTTCGATTCAATTCAAAAATTCCGGATATCCGTAAACCTTCGAAGCAAAGCAAATACAAAAAATCAATATCCGTTAAAATCGAAGCAAATCACAAATATTAAAATTTTGGGAAACTGATATCCGATCCGATCCGGTAATATATAAATACATGTATATCTTGATTATATTTAAAAAATTTAATGTATAAAATTATATAATTGTTATTCTAACATATGATTTGACAAATTCTATTCACACTATTACTTATATAAAAATATTACATAAAAGGAAATGAATAAATTTATGACAATTATAATTTTTTTTTAAGTTTTGTCTTATTATAATTGTTAACTGAGTTTAGAAAATATGTAGATTCACTATTTCTTTTAATTTGTATCTTATATATCATGCAAAAAAAATATTTTACAAAATAAATTTGTATCAAATTTTTAAGATTATTTGCATTAATCAAAACATATGAGATATCCGTAAGTATTCGTAAATATCCGCAAATATCTATTTATTTTCCGGATATCCTTTATTCTGAATATCCGTATTTTTTCGAAGCAAAGCAAATCAAAAAATTAGATATCTGTGGCATACGAAGCAAATCACAAATACCTTCAAAAGCCTGTATAACCGATCAGTGCACATGCCTACTTATGTTTATAAAATTAGATTTATTAAGTTCCAGATGTTTGATATATCTAATAAATATACTTGATTTAGGCTCTGATTGGTGACACATAGTATTAATATTGAGTTGTAATCTATTATCATATAATCATGTTTTCTCTCCTGTGAAGCTGCCACGTCGTCATCCACATCAGAAAATCATGTTCTGTGACGTCGACACGTGTCCGGCTGGCTCAAAACGCTGCGCTTCATTTAATTTAAGAATCTGATGGGTTTTTAACTATGTGCGTAAAACTATATGGTTTTGGCCTACAAATTACATATTCTGTGTGAGGCCCGCCGGCCATTCTTGGAAACCCTATACTTAATGCAGCGAAAAAGTGGCGTTCGTCTTTTTCATGCGGCAACTTTGCAACGACTGAGCTTCTCTTAGATCTCTGATACGGTTCGAGTTTGTGGCTTTTTTTTTTTTGATGAAATTTTCAATTTATTGATCAATCAGAAAATACCATTTACAAAGAATAGGCTAGTTGTAGATTAGAACTTAAACCTATAAACGAATAAAACTTTATACTAGCTAAATTTGTAAATTTCTAATCAAAGACTTCAAACCATCTCCTAAGAAGTCCATTGAACTTGTGACCCGCCTTGTAACCAAGAGAGCTAATCCGATTCTTGATACCTCTGTTAATTGTTTTGATCATTTGCTCAGTTCCCTGTTGACCTTGTTGGTGCCTTCGTGTATTCCGTTCTCGCCAAATATAGTACACGACAGCCTGGAACACTAGACGAATGAGAATCATATCCATCTCATTGGAAAATATGGTACACGACAGCCTTAGCATATCATGCCAGTCCGGGTTTATCCTCCTTCCAACCAATCTGCTAGCGAGACGATCCCATACTGTATAAGAGTATGGACATACGAAAAACAGATGATCTCGTGTCTCATTTCTTTCACCACATAACACACAGCCCTGAAGGATTCCCCACTTTCTCATTCTGTCCCCTGTAGATAGCCTATTCTGAATCGCAAGCCAGACTAGGAATGCATGCCTAGGGATCCCTTGTGTGAACCAAACACTTCTACTCCAAACTACTTCAGCTCGCTTGCTCCGTATCTGCTCCCATGTTTTCGCTGCATTGAAACTGTCTTGATAAACCCCTTCATCATATCTCCAAAGGAACGTATCAGGTCCCTTTGAAACATTAGGAACTGGTTCGATCTGGACTCTATGATGCAGCTCATGATAATGACGACTCCGTTGGCCCCTTATCTTCCACTGGCCCTCAGAGACAGCATCACTTACTTTAGCATTACGCGGAACCCCAAGATAACGCGTACCGGTAGCTCCTGTAATATTTATAAGCTTCCCCATACGTAGCCAGTCACCGTGCCAGAAGAAAGCACAGTTACCATTCCCCACTTCGACCCTAATGAACTGATACGCCATGTCTCTCATCTTGAGAAGTTTCCTCCAAATCCAGGAGCCCAAAGTGTCATCTCGAACATCCCAAAATGAACTGTGCCGGAGAAGGTAATGTTGAATCCATGAGACCCAAAGAGATTTAGAGACAGTGAATAATCTCCAGATCAATTTGAGCGCAAAAACTCTAACCGAATCACAAAGCCTCATGATTCCCAGTCCCCCCTCTGATTTAGGATAACACAGATCGTCCCATTTAACTTTAGCTTTATGTGTCTGGTTTGGGGAACCCGACCACAAGAAAGCACGGCATAAACTTTCTATAGCATCCAAACAGCCCATGGGTAATATAAATGC
>NC_027749.1:50882872-50886747 GCF_000695525.1 Brassica oleracea var. oleracea
TGATCTGATTTTGTCAATGAGCGGCTCGTAGTCAAGTTTGGTCAGCGCCTTGGTAGTTAAAGGCAAACCCAAATACCGAATAGGCAAGCTGCCTACTGCAATCCCTAAACTGAGAGCTTCTTCACAGACAGTTGCAGTACCCGGTCCTGAAGCATATAAAGATGAATTTGAGGCATTAATATGCAAACCTGACATATTTGCGAATTTTTCCATAGTCTGCATTACCCCCTTCAAAGAGTCTACTGTCCCCTTGGTGAAAACTAAGATATCATCAGCGAAGCTCAGATGTGTAAGCCCCACTCCTTGGCATTGAGGGTGATAACCAAATAAACCTGCACCAGCTTCTTGATTCAGCATCTTAGACAACACATTGTTGATGATGACATATAGATATGGAGAAAGAGAGCATCCTTGTCTTATGCCTCTTGCGCTTGTGAAGAACCCTTTTAGACTTCCATTAACCGAGACTGAGAAGGCTGCAGTGGAGATACAAACGTTGATCCAATGGATAAAAAGATCAGGTAGACCCATCGCTCGCAGAACATCAGTAATAAACGACCATCTTACTGTATCGAAAGCCTTCGATATGTCAAACTTAATGGTGCATCTGTCTGTATTTTCTTCTTGTGATATCCATTAACCAACTCTGAAGCGAGCAGCACATTTTCCAGCAGGAGTCTTCCCTTAATAAAGGCACACTGGTTGGCCTCTATAGCTTCAGGGAGAATTGCTTTGAGTCTAGACGCGAGGATCTTGGAGATAACTTTATACAAAAAGTTGCAGCAGGCGATTGGCCGATACTCCTTCATTGTCCGAGCTGATTCTGTTTTGGGAATAAGAGAGAGGATCGTCGCATTGACTCCAGTGGGCAGAAACCCATATATAAAAAATGACTGCACAGCAACTATAAAATCTCTTCCTATTATCGGCCAAGCCGCCACATAGAACTCCTTGGTATAGCCATCCGGACCAGAGACCTTATCATCAGGTAAGGAGTGAATTGCTTCTTGTATCTCGGGAGGCAGTACTGGAGCTACAAGCCTTGCTGCTGCGTGAAGATCGCACCTATAAGTAAGTAACTCCCTCAAACTGGTTATTGAAACGTCAGCTGCCCCATGGTCCTGAGATTGCAGAAAGCGTTGAAAAAGCGTTGAAAATGTTGAACTTACTTCCCGAGAAATTGCTGCAGGGTCATTGAGAATCTCTCCACTCTCAGTATGAAGTTGTCGAATAGCATTCCAAGAGGCTCTGGACTGGACAGACCGGTGAAAGAAATTAGTATTTAGATCCCCTGCAGCTAGCCAACGGATACAAAATTTCTGTCTGAAAAATTTCTCTTCTATGCGAGCCAGCTTATTCCACCTGTCTGATGCTACTGCAGCAGCCGCAAAGGTCATAGGATTTGGATCCCTCAAAACCTGATTCTGACAGTCGCACATCACCTCGTAAGCTTGCTTGGTACGGGCAGGAAGATCACCATAATGCGTTTTATTCATGAGTCTCATCTCATACTTCAAGGCCTTAAGTTTTTTATGGAACATCCCCAATGAAGCCCGAGAAAGATAGAGTGATTATGTGCTTTCCCACAACTTAGCAACTGTTGGTAGAAATTCCTCATGCTCTGTCAGATAATTGAAAAATCTGAAAAGCTTCCGCACCTCCTCTCTATTCTCAGACAGCTGAATAACACATCGGGCATGATCAGAAATTCCACCAGCTTCGAACTTGGCAAAAGACTTAGGGAAAACGCGCAGCCAGTCACCATTAATGAGAGCCCTATCAAGCTTTTTCCCAATAGGATCTGTCTCTTGCTTGTTCCACCATGTAAAAAGAGCTCAAGTATAAGCCAAGTCAGAAGCTAAAACACCAAAAGGAGGCACCCAAAGAAACAGCAATAGACCACAACAGAAAAAAGGTCATGAACCCGCGAATGTTCCCCTGAAGATAACATGACATTGAAATCTCCTAATAGGATCCATGGCATGTCGAGATGCTTATAAGCTGCAAGTGTGCCTCGCATATCTTCCCACAGTTCTCTACGCTCAACTTCAAAGTTAGAAGCGTATACCGCAGAACAAATAAACTGCTCCTTCGTCTCAGGTATTTGAACTGCACAAGTGATAACTTGAGAACTCTTGTGCAACATAGTGACCTGTACTCTATCGGACCAGCAAAACCAGATCTTTCCAAGACGATGGTGATCGTAGTTTATGATTGAAGACCAGCCCGGTAGAGCTGCCTTCATGCACTTACTATGATTTTCTTCTCTTACTCTTGTCTCCAGTAAGCAGCCAAATAATGGCTTCTCCTTCATTATCCATCTATGTACAGCTACGTGTTTGCGTGACATATTAAAGACACGCATGTTCCATGCAAAGAAAAACGTCATAACTTCCGAAAGGAAGTTTTTTTTGCTGCTGCTGAATGAGCCTGCACCAACCTCAAGTCTCTTGAATTCATATACAAATCATTTATTAAATAATGTATAGGAAACTCCTTCTAAGACGTATATATATTTTAAAAATACATCTCTAGTTTGTCTTTTTGCAATCTATGATATATGATTGACGTTTCTTAGATTATTGTGTTAAGATCATCCGATAGTATTTGCTAAACAAAAAACGTTAAAAAATCTTGTAAAAATTAAAAAAATATAATAAAGTTGCTATATAATTTGTTAATGACCACTGCTTCTGCTCTGCTCTATCAAATACAAACGCTTCCACATATCCCTCCGCATTCAATGGTGGATCAGTACTGTCACCACATCCTGCTCCCTCACCATACATCTCAATCAAGCGATCACTTGAAGAACCCACTTCAGTTGACTTCTGCACTGCCATATCTTCTAACTCCTGCAATAACTTTCCCACCACATTCTGATTCTGTCTCACACCAACCTCTGCAATCTCGTTTGATTCTGAAGTGCATATCTCTTTTCCCTTAGCAGACTGAGCCTTCAGGATCTTAACATGTGGTGAAATACAGTCCACTCCCTTATGTCTCCACGCCTTACACACACTGCATTTTGGAGGCAACCAAGGGTAACAAACTTCGACCGAAACCTTCTCCCCATTAGCATCCTGGAAATCGATCCTCTCTACCAGCTCCTTATGAAGATTAACTTCCACTAGGAGTCGTGCAATATCCAAACGTATACACCTCTCTGTACTAGGATGCAGCTTAACAAACTTGCCAACACCCTTAGCCAGACACTTCAAACCCTTTGCTGAAAATAAAGGACTAGGCACCCCCGCAAATCACACCCCCCCCTCAAATCGATCCACATTGGCATGGAAGTGAGGTCAGGCTTCAGAGTTGCAGTCTCCAGAGACCATTCATTCACCACCAGTGGGATATCCGCTATGTGCCAATACTTCTTCTGCAGGACTCTTCCTCTCATTTGTTCATTCTCGATACGGAAAAAGACTGTATTCTTCTCAATAAATTGAACATCAATCTTAGTCTTGTTCTTTGGATTAGCCCAGATCCGATTTACAGTGGCATGGATTGATCCTACATGAGGAGCATCTCCAATGAAATAGCCCACAACGTAGCATCTCCACAAAGGATTTGCATCAGATAAGACCTCTGTTGGGATCACCATTGATACCACTCCATTAGTTTCCTCAAAAACAGGTTGTAACGATGCTTCCCTATCCCTCGTCCAAGGTGAGGACGGGGGAGGAAATCCCTATGCTACACCAACTTTGACATGAGATTTCTCCAGATCCCACTCCGAGGGTTTAGTCAGTACCTCTCCCGATTCTGCAATCTCCTCCCCAGCCTCCGACAGGGTGTTCTCTGTCCTCGAAGTCTTATCACGCTCTCCTTCAGAAGGCTTTTCCTTGGCACCAGGTGGGTCTTCTGAAATC
>NC_027749.1:50887344-50887962 GCF_000695525.1 Brassica oleracea var. oleracea
ATGATCTGATTAGATCATGTGCCTTCCCTTATCATGGACGGCCATGCTCCTCCAGGGCACGCCTCCATCATTGTCCTATCACATACCTCCAGTATTGATAAGATCTATTCAAGGGTCACACCAACTTCCCATCCATGGAACTTCCATGAAACCAGTTTCTACGCTGCATCCGCCTTCAAGGCTGTCTTGTCCTGTAAGAGTGGAGTCTGGCCTTCTCCCTTCTCTCCTGATTATCTGTGTGTGTTCCCAAGACACAGAGGAAGCCCAGGATGTGATCATACATGATCAAACATCCTCACAGGGTCGTCCATCACTTCCCCCTTCAGTGCCCATGAAACTGCCTTTCTACACACATCTGCCCTTAAGGCTGTTCATGCCACTGAGACTGGAGTCCGGCCTTCTCCCTTCCCTCCTGACCATTTTACTGTGTTCCCAGGGCACATAGGAAGCCTAGGACATGATCATCCATGATCAATCACCATCAAAGGGTCTCCATAACCGCCCATATGGCCCGGCCGCTGTCCAGACCCGGCCCAACTGCCCGAGACCTGAACACTCAGTCCAGCTGAGTTGAGCTGATCCCCAGCTGACCCAGCTGAGTGAGCTAGACCATCCAGC
>NC_027749.1:50892942-50901663 GCF_000695525.1 Brassica oleracea var. oleracea
GGGGTCTACACCCACTCTCAAACTGCACCATTCCTCTGTGACATTCCAAGGTGGCCCGATTCTTTCCAAGCCAGTCCATGCCTATCACCTCATGATTCACAAGGCGGACAACAATCAGATCCGCATGCATTACCCTGTATGTGATCAATACCGGAATGTCTCTAACCAGCCCTAGTGAATCCATCACCTGCTCACCGGTTTCATTCACTATGACAAGACAATCCCCTGTTCCCATCTGGAACAAACCCTTTCCGATCATTCCTGGACTCACAAAACTATGTGTAGCTCCAATGTCTAAAGGTACGTATGTTTCCACACCACCGATCATTAAGTACCTAGATGAGTAGGATTTTGGTTTGATCACACATTTGGCCTCTTGAAGTGGAGTCCGGCCTTCTCCCTTCTCTCCTAACCATTTGTGTGTATCCCCAGGCTGTAGAAGAATCCCAGGACGTGATCATCCAAGATCAAACACCATCACAGGGTCGTGCATCACTTCCCCCTTCAGTGCCCATAAAACTGCCTTTCTACACACATCTGCCTTCAAGGCTGTCTCAACCATTGGAAGTGGGATCCGGCCTCCTATCTTCTATCCAGGCTATTTGGGTGTGATTTATGGATGTAGAGGAAGCCTAGGGCGTGGCAAAGAATAACCAAAACTCACCAGAGGGTCGTTCTCAACTCCTCTCTTGATTGCCCTCCAAAACTGCCTCTTTGTTGCCTTTGAATGCCTCTTGGTATTGGATTGTTGAATCCGACCATCTCTCTGTTTTTCTCTTGTTTTCTTTGTGTTTCAGGGTGTAGAAGGAAGCCCTGGTGTGCCTCTCTACGGCCTGGTCTTCCCACGATCAGAACACGCCATCAAGATCACACCACTCCACACGGTCCTCCTCTCTTAACTGCCGGTCTCTCTCTCTTTATCTTTCTGGTAAGATTTTGGCAGAGCTTTGCCTAAGGAATTTCGTGCCATTATCTGTGCCAGGGACTTTTGGGCCATATGACCATACTGGTGCATTTCCACGCACCGCAGTCCGTCCGGGCGATCCTATCCAGAATCGGGGACATGACAGTATTCTTCTCAATAAATTGAACATCAACCTTAGTCTTGTTCTTTGGATTAGCCCAGATCCGATTTACAGTGGCATGGATTGATCCTACATGAGGAGCATCTCCAATGAAATAGCCCACAACGTAGCATCTCCACAAAGGATTTGCATCCGATAAAACCTCTGTTGGGATAACCATTGATACCACTCCATTAGTTTCCTAAAAAACAGGTTGTAACGATGCTTCCCTATCCCTCGTCCAAGGTGAGATCGGGGGAGGAAAGCCCTCTGATACACCATCTTTGACAGGAGATTTCTCCAAATCCCGCTCCGAGGGTTTCGTCAGTACCTCTCCCGATACTGCATTCTCCTCCCCAGCCTCCGACAGGGTGTTCTCTGTCCTCTAAAGCCCATCACGCTCACCTCCAGAAGGTTTTTCCTTGGCACCAGGTGAGTCTTCTGAAATCGCCGTCGCCGTCGCCGTCTCCATTACGTGGCTTATGTGGCAATCGAGTTTGTGGCTTTTTCATGATAACTCTCCCATTAATTCGATCAGGCGGTGTATTTTCGGATATAAATATGTCAGTATTTTTATCTCGAAATCATCTCTCTGGCTTTTTTCTTTGCTTCCATCTTTCTTTGGGTGAAGATAACACATGTCGAAAAGAAAGTGGAGACTTGGTGTTAAACGGAGCTTCATTAGAGATTGAAGGTGGAACATCAAATCCATCTGAATCAGCAACATTAGGCTGTGCGGTGGTGGACTCTGCGATGCTTTTTGCTTCCGAAACTGCTCAAGCTGAATCCCATGAAAATTAACACACAATCCCAGTTCTAATAATCATGGAGAATTTCAAGTGATTCAAAGATCGAACAAAAGGGGCATGGATGATATGATGATCTAAATCTACCTTACGGCGTCCAGTTTCAGCGACCTCCTGCCTCCGCCTAACCTGAGCTGATTACAAAAAATTCAAATCCTTTTTTCTTTTTAGTTGGCATTGAAGCCATTAACGGATGTCATTACGAAATCGCCGATTAGGGAGAGAAAACTCGCCGGTGCACCAGGAGGAGACGGATCCTGACACAAAGATAATAAAGGGAGATCTGGAGCAACCCAGTTCCAAAATCGAGAGAATTGTAAAAAAAAATTAAGCCAGGGCTTTCGATTTGGAGGAGAAGGAAAAGAAAGGAAGGATATTATATATATAAATTTTAATTTCCTTTTACGCCACATCTCTCTCATAATAACATTTTCTTTGATGCTTCGAACGTTTTTTTGCTGGTTTGATGCAACTTTTTTTATTTAGCACTTTCTACTCATTTTTCACGAAGGTAATTTGACCCACCAAAAGAAGAAAAAAAATTATATTTAAGTAATAAAATTCATTTTATACAAAACTAAAACTATGCGTTGGCCAACAAAATGACGTAAAGAGTAAAAACAAAATGTATAAAGAATATATGTATCTTAATCTATTATATTTTGTTGTGTCATTGCTAGATATTAAACTTAAGATAAAATAAATAAAACAAGGAAAAGTAGATAAATATATAAGAAAACCATATGTTAAAAAAATTAATTAGAACATCCATGTCGCCCATCGAACATGACGACAAACCACCAAAAACAAGTTATCGAAAATACCCTCCTAACAAATTTAAATCTTTTTTGTCACTATTTTAAAAACAGTAATTGTTAGTATTTATAATACACTTAAGCAATGTAGACTTATCGTTTTATCTACTATTATTAAAGTAGCTACGTCATCACAAAGATGATTTTTAAAATCTTGTAAAAAATATATAGTTTATTTAAACATATATTATGCATTTTATTAAACTAATTATCAAATTCATTATAGTATACAAACAAATATTTTCATTATTGTCTTAAATAAATACTACAAATTATCTAATATAATTAATATATATGATAATTAATGATTTTAATAAATAAAGATTTGAGACCAATTTTGTATCTTCCATCCTTTTAGTTTAATTTATATTATAAAAAGATATGAACATCCTTTTATCTTATATTTGAATTTTTTAAACGACTATAAATTAGTAAAAATATTAAAAAATCCTACATTAAAAATTTTGTGAGCAGTGATTTAACTTTATTTTATTATAACAAGATTTAAATGATTATAAAATCATATGAATATAAAGTCTCATTTAATAGATACTCAGAATATATATATATTATTTAAATTAAACTATATACCATATAAAAATACTTAAGTATGTTAATTTAGAAACTACATTAACAAGTATTGAAACTTTAATATTTAATTCCAAATTTGTATTAATTTAAGGAAAAAAAATGCTAAAGTACATATCATGCATTATCATATGGCATCCAAAGACAACTATAATATAGAATTTTAATCACAATATATAATTTTGTAATAACTATTTTGTTCAAAAAAATAACAATATTGTAAATGAAATTATGACTATCGTTCAAAATTGATTATATATATTTGAAAATATAGGTGGTACAAATAAATAAAAAATATATGTAGGACATGTTGAAGAAAAAACTTCGAAAAAATAGATATTTTAAGACCCTTAAAAATTACGAAATTATTGGTTATAAAGCCAAAGTAAAATTTAGTTCGTGTATGTTTAACAATTATTTTACATTAAAGATAAATAAGAAAGATAAAAAAAATATTCAGACCTTATCTAAGATTTAATTCATTATTTTTTTCATTTTGGTCATTATGTTATACATAGCTTTTAATAATAAAAATAACAAGTTTTTTTTTTGAAACACCGAAAAAGCAAGTTTTTATTATTAAAATTTTCGTTATACAAAACAATGAAAATAATTTTAAAATTGCCTAACAGAATATATTTTTATAACACATATCTATATATATGTATATAAAAATATAAATATCAGACATATAACAAAAAAAATATAGGAAAATCCCGGACGTAGCCCGGGCCGACCCTAGTGTGTATTATAACTTAATGTAACTTAGAGTAAAATTTATGTGGTAAAAGCTGTAGAACTTACAGCAAAAATATGAGTTATTATTTTCATTTGATTGATAACATTTTTGATGTAGAACTTGCAGTATATTTTTATACAATTTAAAGTAATTAAAATATAAATAGTAAGGAGTTATTGGAAAATAAATAATAATTAAACAACTATTATTACTTATTACTATGTATGCAATTTCAAGAACTGAAAATAAGCTACATAATCTATTATTTTCAAAATTTATATTTATTAATAATATTATTTATTATAGTATCAATATTAAAATAAATTACACAATTATTAATAACTTCATTTTAAATTTAAAATTAATAGTAAAAAATAGTGTGCATTCCAAATCATATTTGTAATTTCATTTTGCATATTGAATTATGCAGTATCAACTATATATTTATATTCTTGATGTATATATATATAACATGAAAAAATAAGCCATACAATAATGTTTTGCAGTTTTTAACAAAATTTGGTTTTTGGGTAAATCAAATATCTTATTTTTTTCATGATATCATTAGAATAACTACCTACTATATCATTTTAATATAAACGATATATAGCATAGTACTTTTTATTATAGCATGTTTAAGTTAATTATCTATTTATTAGTACTGATGTACCATAAAATACCTGGTAGTTAATTGAATATATAATTATATTACTCATTTCTGGGTCACCATCAACTAGCATGTAACACTATGAAATTTATTCTTGTTTGCATTTCTTTTTTCTTTTTCTTTTTTAAATTAAAATCATTAAGCATTAACTCAACCTTAAAACATGATATTTTTCGTGATGTTGAGTTAGTAATTTTATAGAAGTAATAACTTAAAATTGCAATTCATTCATAACACATAATAACTCAAATTTAAAATCAAAAATTTTAAATTAATACATGAGTGGTCATTTTTGAGTTACAGCCATAAATCAAACTAAAAAACTCTAACTCAGGTCACCAATCAAAGCTTTAAACCGAAATTTTAAACATACATTAATACTGCACGTCATTAGTGCTAATCCTTCTTTTTGTGCTAGAAATGCTTCAAAATAAATATGTATAGCAAAATGTAGTAATATATACAGCATCAAATTGCAAATATTTTTCATGTTAGAGAATAATTGCGAGCTAGTTTAAACAAATTGATCTATTTAAATAATTAATAATTCGCGTACCAAAATATCTATCATAATCAACATTGTGAGCATGTACGTGTGTATATATAGAAGAGAATAGCTCGTAAGCTCACCACCATCACACAATTCATTGCTCTTCTTCACAAGTTTCTGTAGTCTGATCTTATAGTGTTATAAAAATACATATAATATTTCAAGGATATATAGAAGGCAAAAACTCAAAGTCTACTTGAAAAACATGAAAACACCTAGCAGCTCTGTGGGTAAGACCCAAGAGCGCTTCTCGATTAGTCTCATATTCAGATGTATCAGAGTTCTCATTAACAGATCTATTTCTTTCTTACCTTTTTAGAAAATTTCCTTTCTGATTTTAGTTTCCTCAAGTATATTTTTCTCAATATAGTATTTCCTTTGGTATTGTTTGAACCTTTTACACATTAGTGTTCATCTATATATATCGGAGAAAATGTCAAGAAAGCGATGTTGTGTCGGAGAAGGGCTGAAGAAAGGTGCATGGACCATTGAGGAAGACAAGAAGCTCATCTCTTATATTCACGAACATGGAGAAGGTGGCTGGCGCGACATTCCCCAAAAAGCTGGTTAGTATATAGTATACACATGTATATTTAGTATTTATATATTGTATAATATTTTGATGAGAATATGGTGTTTAATTAGGGTTGAAAAGGTGTGGAAAGAGTTGTAGACTGCGATGGACTAACTACCTAAAACCTGAGATCAAAAGAGGCGAGTTTAGTTCAGAGGAGGAACAGATTATCATCATGCTCCATGCTGCTCGTGGCAACAAGTACGTTTATTTTAGACCAAAAAAAAACAAGTACGTTTATTTTTAACAGAAAGGACGATTATATATTTTTATGTGTGTATGGATCCTCCAGTGATCATCATTCTAGTTTTCTCTTTTTTTTTTATACCGCAAACAAATTTCATTAGTAAAAAAATTAAAATTCCAAAGTGAATATTCAAAAACACAGTGTTATATAATCCTATATATGTCATATATTAAAAAAGTACAACATGAGAAATGAATTTAAGTATGCTTCTAAAGCGAAGTTTTACTTCCCGAAAAATTATTCTTTATTTTTTTCATGTATTTGACAATTCTCTGATGCAAAATATGTGTTTGATTAGCAATATGTGACTAAAAATTGCAATAGCACACATCATTTTAGTCTCTATTCCATAAAAAAGCTTCAAAATAAATTTGATTAACTTTGGTCTTCCATCTTATCTCTTTCACTATTCTTGTCTTTAGGTGGTCAGTCATAGCTAGACATTTACCTAGAAGAACCGACAATGAGATCAAGAATTACTGGAACACGCATCTCAAAAAACGTTTGATCGAAGAGGGTATTGACCCCGTGACTCACAAGCCACTAGCTTCTAATACTAACCCTACTGTCACCACCACGCAGCCAGAGAACTTGCATTCCCTAGATGCATCTAGTTCCGACAAGCGATACTCCCGGTCAAGCTCAATGCCTCCCATGTCTCTTCCTCTTTCCTCGGGTTTCAACCCGGTTTCCGAGATCATCACACCAGTTCAGAGAGGTTCCTTGAGTTGCAAGAAAAGTATTAAGAAATCGAACTCTACATCAAGGCTTTTAAACAAAGTTGCTGCTAAGGCCACTACCATCAAAGATATCTTGAGTGCTACTACAATATCATATGAAAGCTTTTCCAATGGCTTCCCTGAGCAGACTCGCAATGAAGAAGATAGTTCTAATGCTCTCGCTGACTTCGATCCATTTCCCCAATCATTGTTGTACACTGAACATGAGGTCCATGCTACTTCTGATCTTGATATGGATCAGGGTTACGATTTCTCATATTTTCTCGAGACACTCGGGAGAGATGAGCACAATACGAATGTCGAGTATGGTCATGATATTCTTCTTATGTCCGATGTGTCACAAGAAGTCTCATCAATTAGCGTTGATGATCAAGAAAATATGATAGGAAACTTCGAGGGCTGGTCAAATTATCTTCTTGACCATGATGGTTTGATAAATGACACGGACTATGATTTCCTCGAGAAGCAAATCATATGAATCTTCATATTTAAACAAAACGGTTTCAAACTAGTTGAAACATGCCTGAATAAGAAGTTATATATGTATTTGTTATTTGGATTGTTTAGTAGTTAGTATATGTCCGAGATCTCATGGTTTTTAATCCCAAGTGTAGGGTTTATATGATGTTAAATAAGTTTTAATCTGAGGTCTCCGCAAGGAGTAAAAAAAAAAATAGTCCTCGAGCTAGGGTTTCTCGGACACTGAGAACCATGCATGGTACCTCCCGGATCAATTGGTAAATTGATTTGCGCTAATCACGATATTTCATACTCCCTCCGTTTCGAATTAGATGTCGTTTTAGAGCAAAATTTTCGTTTCAAAATAAGTGTCGTTTTATGATTTTAATGCAAAATTTATTGACTTTTTATTCTAATCTATTTTTCTATTGGTTGAAATCGGGTTAGGTGTATTGGTAATGATGTTTTTATCTAGTAAATAGATAAACTTAAATATTTTATTAATTTGTGTGTCAAAGTATAGAAACGAATGAAGTTGTTTTACTTTGTCTTTTCTATATTAGCCATTATCATCGATTTTTTAAAAGTGATTGTACACTATAATCATCGGTCATTGTTGCATGCTCTTCTTTATGATTAAATCATTGTGCTTCCAACTTGACATGGCATGAAGGTGGTGGTATCTATCGTTGGATTGAAGCATAGCACACGAAAAAGACGTTCCAGTAGAAATGTATTTGTGGTCCATAAACAATTAGATAAAAGCTAAAGATAATACACTACAAGAAAACGTGCCCATAACAACGAACATTTACGACGAAAATATTTCGTCGTAAATTTACATGGGCTTTACAACGAAATTACGAGGAATCTAACTTTCGTCGTAAACGCCATGTAAATTTACGATGAACTGATTTCGTCGTAAACTCCTTGTAAGTTTACGACGAATGTACGTGGAATGAGAAATACGTCGTAATCATTATATCGACATTACAACGAAGCATGTTACCGTTATATTTAGGTGAAAACGTGTATTAAATGTGCTTTAACTTACCTAATTTCGTCGTAAAGTCGTTGTAAATAATATGTTAAAACAATGTAAAATCCATGTAAAATATTCCTTGTAAAATCGTTGTTATATTTCAACTACCCAACTCGAAAATTTCTCTATATATATGTCATTTCCCACAACTCTCTTCCTCACAACACACAAACGGGAGAAAAAAAATCCCAAAAAAAAATCTAAGAAAAAAATGGCCGGTGGCGGTGGTATTTACGAGTTACGGAGTTGGATGTATTTGCACAAAGATTCCGACGGGAGGGTGGCGAACGCATTTCTGAGCGGGCTAGAGACATTCATGCACCAGGCGGGCTGTACACCGATCACACAGGAAAGCGGTAAGATGTTCTGCCCCTGTCGGAAATGCAAGAATTCAAAATTTGCACGTAGTGAAACTGTATGGAAGCATTTA
>NC_027749.1:50902746-50911128 GCF_000695525.1 Brassica oleracea var. oleracea
GTTTACGACGAAACCTCCGTTACGACGGACGTTTAACAACGAAACGTCTTTCGACGTTAATTCGTCGTAACACCCCGTTTACGACGAATTTACAACGAATACTGCCCTAGTAAAAAATATGTTTTCTTGTAGTGATATGTGAAACAAATAACTGGAAGTGTGATCCAAATTTTTTGTCTTATTAAAACACTGTCGAATTCGCAGTAACCATGAAATTTTGTAATATAATATGAAACTAGGAAATATTTTATATACAAACTATATTTATATATTATTATTTATTTTATGTTTTCTACATATTATGAAATAATAAAATAATAAATATATATTGAAATAGTGAGAAATCGGTAATATTATGTATATAATTAAATTGGTTTGCGCATATAAATCAAACAATAACTCTTGTTTATTAACGATCATTTTATGGTAAATAAATAAAAAATTTATTTTATTCATTTTATATTATATAATTTAATTTAAATGATAAACATAGATATAAAATATATTTTTAGTAAAGCTGTTTATTAAACTAAATTTTAATCATATGGTTTTATGATTATTGTTATCTTACAACAAAAATTTAAACCATTCAAAATTAAAATATTAGTTAAGCTCTCAATATTTGTTCAATGCAAATAGGCATGGGCAAAAAAAACTGTAACCGAAAAACCGAACCGGAACCGAACCTAAATACCTGAAACTGAAACCAGACCGAGATCCGCAAATATCCGAACGATTCCTATATTTATATATCCGAACCAAACTGAAACCGAACCAAGAACCAAACGTGTACCCGAATATATAACACTATTAATTATGTATACATATAACATAGCTAAATATATATTTATAATTTAAAAATCTATTAAAAGTACCAAAAAATATTTGAAAATAACAAAATTACTATAAAGTATCTGAACTACCCGAAAATATCCAAAATCTGAAACTATCTGGATAGTATTATCGGAAATATCCAAAATAATCTGAAATATCTAAATTTTTTTATCTAAATCATCCTAATTTTTTAATATTTTACACTAAATAACCGATATTTTACCCAAACTATCCGAACTACCCGAACCGGAACCGAAACCAAATGAGAACCGATTTTTTTGGGTATTTTTCGGTTCCTAATTTTACTATCCGAACCGAACCGAAATCGAAACTATCCAAACCAAACCAAACCGAAAATATGTCAAGTAGTAAATGAATCCTCTAACCCCCTACCTGAACTACCCGATACCCGAGATACCCGAAATACCCTAACCGAACTGAATCGAAACCCGAAATGCTCAGGCCTAAATGTAAATATCAATATATAGTTTGTATTTTATATGATATGTAGTTTAGTTAAATGATATATATATATATATTAATATAAACACTTATTAAATAAGACTTCTTACTCATCTGGTTTATAACTATTTATATCTTATTATAACAAAAAATTTAAACCATTGATAACAAAAATTTGTTTGAGACTTTTAGCAGTTTTGTAATTTATACTCGTTTTTTAAAATTCAAAATACAATATATACGAAAAAAATTAATTTTTTATTATATGGTTAATGCAATTGTGTAATTTATTTTAGTTACAAAGATTTAAAAAAAATGATTGTGTGTATACAAATTGTTAGCAAATCTTTGTTATTGGAAATCATTAATTGCATATATATATTTTAATAACATTAGGTAATTTCGTATGTTTTATTTAAAGAAAGAATGAAAAATAACTTTTAATACTAATAAATGATTTTATGATGAGTTTAATGAAAACTATAATTTATATTTAGATGGACCAGCTTACTTTTTTAAGGACTCTTGAAAATCATTCTCACGATGATACGTGTCGTACTTCTAATGTTGTAATGCTTCTCTTTTAATATATAAGAGATTCCTATCAACGTATTTATGTGAAAAATTATGACTGCTATTATACAACAAAATGACCCTAGTTCTTTTTTCTAAAAGCAAAAGCACCTCATTAGCTATGATTTCATTCAATTTATAGTCTTCATTTTTCTTATATGATTTTCCATCTCTTTGTTTCAATGTATGTAGAACTATATATATGTGTATCTTACTTGTATCTGCATGTAAATACCTTAACCCTTAGGAACGCGATTTGATATCTTAATTCACTTACTATGAAAATAAAGAAAAAGGAGATAAGATTTTCTCAGTGTCTTTTCTGAAAAATAATCACGTGAAGCCTTGCTCTCCTTTCGTAAGTGGCCTTTAATTTTGACCCACTTGCGCCATCCCTCAATGATTTTTTTAAATGATTCGTAAAGATGCCCCTAGAATCTTACAAAGAGGCATGAAACAACACAGATTACAAGACGAAAATCATCACGCAGTCGACCCCCTTCGTACTGATGTGTCGCTTGCGACGACGATCGCCTCTTTACAGGGATCTCCGCTTTTTCTTCTATGAGTCCATTATCCCATTCCTCTTGAGAGGATTTACCATCGTCAATGAAAAGTTTAAACAACTTTTGTATTGGTTAAACTATTTCGTTTAAAAATTTCCTATCTAATTGTATGTCACCATAACCTTTTACCTTTTTTGTTTTTTACTATCGATATATTATTGACAATAATTTATAGTAACACATGATGACACGAGTGAAAACAAGTAAAACTTCATGAATGGTAACATACTTTATTATATTTTTAGCATGTGTTACTAATAATGTAGATTAATTACTTGTTTTAGGTTTATTTTTATAGTCGTTTTTTGGCCGATTTTATTGATATGCTTTGAATGTGGTTTTATTACTACCATTAGTTAGTTTATGGTCCAGTGGCGGACCTAGGATTTATTTTAACATGGGTCAAACAGCTCACTATCGACATATTGACAATAATTTATAGTAACACACACGATGACACGAGTGAAAATAAGTAAAACTTCATGAATGGTGACATACTTAATTATATTTTTAGCATGTGTTGCTAATAATGTAGATTAATTACTTATCTTAGGTTTATTTTTATAGTCATTTCTTGGCCGATTTTGTTGATATGCTTTGAATGTGGTTTTGATTTGCTACCATTAGTTTTGGGGTCTAGTGGCGGACCTAGGATTTATTTTAACTAGGGTCAAACAGCTCACTATCGATATATTGACAATAGTTTA
The DNA here is from genome assembly GCF_000695525.1 of Brassica oleracea var. oleracea. NCBI lineage: Eukaryota > Viridiplantae > Streptophyta > Magnoliopsida > Brassicales > Brassicaceae > Brassica > Brassica oleracea. The sequence continues at coordinate 50,905,889 of NC_027749.1, forward strand.
TAGTAACACACACGATGACACGAGTGTAAACAAGTAAAACTTCATGAATGTTGACATACTTAAATTATATTTTTAGCATGTGTTACTAATAATGTAGATTAATTACTTGTGTTAGGTTTATTTTTATAGTCGTTTCTTGGCCGATTTTGTTGATATGCTTTGAATTTTGTTTTGATTTGCTACCATTAGTTAGTTTGGTGTCCAGTGGCGGACCTAGGATTTATTTTAAACGGAGTCAAACAGCTCACTATTGATATATTGACAATAATTTATAGTAACACACACGATGACACGAGTGAAAACAAGTAAAACTTCATGAATGTTGACATACTTAATTATATTTTTAGCATGTGTTACTAATAATGTAGATTAATTACTTACTTTAGGTTTATTTTTATAGTCGTTTCTTGGCCGATTTTGTTGATATGCTTTGAATGTGATTTTGATTTGCTACCATTAGTTAGTTTGAGGTCCAGTGGCGGACCTAGGATTTATTTTAACCGGATCAAACAGTTCATAAAGAAAAGTAAAAAGAAGATATTGGGGGTTCAAAGGGTATCAAACACTGGTTTTTGAGGAGCCAATGTACAGTTTGAACTAAAATTGCCAACAAATCTTCAATGTTTCTTCCCACACTTTAGTTTTTATTATACGTACTAGGATAAGACCCGCGCCTTGCGCGGAATTAAGTTATTATTTTTATTATATTTTGGAGAATGAAACAATAGTTTGGCTTCATTTGGATTAGGGGTATTCAATCCAGATATCGGATTGTTTTCGGTTCGGTTCGGTTTTTTCGGTATTTTGGTTAGTAAAATATAACTATTATTCTAAATCCATATTTACTTTGACTTTAATCTTTCACATACTTTTGAAATATTTCAACTGGACAACTAAATTGATCAGTCAATCTTGTTGCTTTAAATCATTAGTATTTATATATATATATATTATTTAGTTTGAATATTTATTAAATAAAAATTCATATGCGTTATATTTTATGATCATTTGTAACTTATTATAACAAAAAAAATAATCTATTGATCACAAAATTTTCAGAGTGAGAATCTTCAAATTTCTAATAATATATAGACGTTTTGAAAAATTCAAAATATAACATATAAGAAAAAATATAAATGTTTTTATTATATATTTAATGTGATTTTTTAATATCTTTTAATAATATAAAATTAAAAAAGAACTAAGATACCAAAATTGTTATCAAATATTTATTATTCATAATAATTAATTTTTTTATATACGTTAATCATATTAGGTAATTTCGTAGCTTCTAATTAAGGAAAGTGCAAAAACAATATTTGGTAGATTATTTATCAATTCGAATATTCGATAGTTAGTTTAATAAAAAATATAATGTAAGTTAAGATGGACCAACCTATTTTTTTAAGAATAGTATATTTTATATAGTCATTTATTAAATGAGAATTTATAATCATACACTTCTATGATCATTCATATCGTTTTATAACTTAATATTTAAATCATCGATAACAAAATTTTCAATCTGAATTAATCTTTAATAAGTTTATAATTTATAAATGTTTTTGAAAATTCATTGAAAGTTTTAATATTAAAATATTTATGTAATCTTATGGTATATAGTTTAATCTATATATATATATATATATATATTTTATTGTTAAATGATATTTTTTACTCATATGGTTTTAAAATCATGTGTATCTTCTTATAATATTAAATAAAAGTTCATATTAATACAATTTTATGATCATTTGTAACTTATTATGACAAAAAAAAATAATCTATTGATCACAAAATTTTAAGAGTGGTGATCTTCAAATTTCTAATAATTTATAGACGTTTTGAAAAATTCAAAATATAACATATAAAAAAATATAAATGTTTTTTATTATATATTTAATGTGATTTTTAATATCTTTTAATAATATAAATTTTTTAAAAAGAACTAAGATACAAAAATTGTTATCAAATATTTATTATTCATAATAATTAATTTTCACATATATGTTAATCATATTAGGTAATTTCGTAGCTTTTATTTAAGGAAAGTGCAAAACATTTTTTGGTACGTTATTTATCAATTCGATAGTTAGTTTAATAAAAAGTGTAATATAAGTTAAGATGGACCAACCTATTTTTCTAAGAATATTATATTTTATATAGTTATTTATTAAATAAGAATTTATAATCATACGGTTCTATGATCATTCATATCATTTTATAACAAAATATTTAAATCATCGATAACAAAATTTTCAATCTGAAATCTTTAATAAGTTTATAATTTATAAATGTTCTTGAAAATTCATTGAAACTTTTAATATTAAAATATTTATGTAATCTTATAGTATATAGTGTTTAATCTATATATATATATATATTTATTTTATTATTAAATTATATTTTTTACTCATATGGTTTTAAAATCATGTGTATCTTCTTATAATAAAAATGTTAAACCATTGAATATTAATTTTTAACATAATAATTTTAATAGTTTTAGTCATTTATGGTCGTTTTTAAAAATTCAAAATATAACATATACGAAAAAATCTAAATTTTACTTTTATAGCTAATTTGATTGTTTAATTTATTTTAATAATATAAAATTAAACAAAAAATGATGGAGGAGATATAAATTGTTATCAAATCTTTATTATTAAAATCATTAATTGTCATATATATATTAGTCATCTATGGTAATTCTGTAGGTTTGATTTAAGGAAAGAAAATAACATATCATATCATTATATCATATAGTTTGACCAACTTATGTATCTAACAACATATAAAAATCAAATGTGGACCTACTTATTTTTCAATTGAATGTAATTGACTACCTAATTGAATGCCACCTATGCATTGGGGCCTATTTTAATTAAAAGGGGTGTCATGTAACCCTCCATTAGTATGAGTGGGTTGGGGTCTCATTTTTGGCTTTATTTTTATTTTGTTCTTTTAATGAAGGGCAAAATAGTAATTCGCCAAGTCACCCCTTATTCTTTCCCCTGCGAGTTTAACCTGCAAATTCGTGAGCCTCCATTTTTGTTCTCAGTTTTTCGTCATTTTCTCACATAATCCTGCTTAATATACATAGATCTAACTAAAGTACATCGATTTTCTAAACGAAACAAAAACAAGATTTCTTCAAGGCTTCGATTTTATGGCTGATTACGGTTGATTCGCCACGATAGTGTGCCGCTTCACGTATACTCACTGATTAGGCGGTCGAGTTGACCGAGTTTTTGAACATGGTATGTACTGCGGTGTTTGACCGTCTTGTTCAACTTAGTTATTTTTATTAGGGAGAATTTTAGTTTTACCACAATTTAATACCACAAATCCATCATCTAGTACGATATACTTTAATCTGAAATACTTTTAGCCTTCAAATGAATAAAAATATAATCTGAAATACCTCCAAACGAATAAGATGTCGTTTCATAAATACTTGCAAGTTGCAACCATATAATTTTTTTTTTAATGAAATCATTTATTAACGGGCTCTAAAATAGTCTACATAAGCCCAATAGGCCCATACGATAATCCTAGTTCGGTACAAGTCAGCAAATACAGAGCCAACCGTTTGAGATAAAGCTTGGAAAAAGCTTGGAAAGTAATCTATATCGACCCACTTGAAAATTTTGTATTCTCATTACCCCACTTATTTTCTAACTACCCTATCATATTTTTCCTCTCTCTATTACCCTCAACTATTAATTATATTATTATCTTTATCTAGCAGCCCCATGTGTTATTTCTAATTTTAAAATTAAAAAACAGACCCTTCATAAAGCCCATAATTTATTGGACACCTAACAGGCGACCCCACACCCCATCTACTTCTCTCCTTCTCACAGCTGTCCATCTTGTTCCCTTTTCTCATATCTTGCTCCCTTTTTCCCAACCACCTACGAATCATTCTTCCCCTTCAAGCTCCATTGACGTTTTTTAAAGGTTCTTTTGACGAAAATTTGTACGTTTTTTTATGAAATTTTCATAATAATATACTACTTATGTTCTATTTGTTATGAGTAACGAAAAAAATAAAAACTTAGCTGTAAAAATCGTGAAAGTTTTCAAAGAAATATGAAAGTAAAATTTGAGGAAGAATCTCCTTTTTAACACGATTTTGATAGAAAAAAAAACATAAAAAAGGTGTTAGACGATATTGTGGATTTTGTAACACGTTATTTGTTGATTAAACAAACTTAAACCGATGAAAAAATAAAGTTTTAGGTATATTGGTATAAAAATGAAGTTACAGGACTATTTTGTATATTTATGCTAATTTTTCACTGTTTTAAAGCAAAATAATACATTACAATATTGGTAGATGATATTGTGGGTTGTATAATACCTTTTTGGTCAGTCAAAAGGGTTAAATCAACAAAAGTGAAAATTTATAGAAACTACTGGAATTACTAGTACTACTAAGGTAAAACATGTATTACTTGTATTACTTGTATTACTAAATCGAATATGTACCAAAGATCTTGAACAACTTAGATTCCTTAAACGGTTAACTAATCATAATTTTTGTTTCAGGTAATCTATGGTCTCTCCTATTACAATCATATGTTTTGATCATGGAGGAAGTTACATCAAAGATGGGGGTGAGAGAAGATGGATCTCGGGAGAAGATGAAATTCACACTCTAGTGATGAAGACAGCTGTGGAAGAGATTACGTATTCTGAATTGGTTGAGAGCATATTCAGAAAGATTAAGGAAATGGAGATGGGATGGTGAAGATTAGCTACTTTCCAATGGTATTGTATTTGAACAAGTCATCATATATTTGGTGTGATGAAGACGTTTTGGGCTATCTCATGCAAGTAAATCATGATAAATGTAGAAGTGTTTTACATGTGGAGATCATCAGCGACATGGATGATACATATGGTGATCCTTCACTTTCAGGAGATGATGATGAAACTGATGATAGCTATGTTGGTCTTTCTGATGGAGATGATGATGAAACTGATGATAGCTATGTTGGTCTTTCTGATGGAGATGATGATGAAACTGATGATAGCTATGTTGGTCTTTCTGATGGAGATGATGATGAAACTGATGATAGCTATGTTGGTCTTTCTGATGGAGATGATGATGAAACTGATGATAGCTATGTTGGTCTTTCTGATGGAGATGATGATGAAACTGATGATAGCTATGTTGGTCTTTCTGATGGAGATGATGATGAAACTGATGATAGCTATGTTGGTCTTTCTGATGG
>NC_027749.1:50912890-50920622 GCF_000695525.1 Brassica oleracea var. oleracea
GAAAGTTGATATTCTTCTTAGCTTTCCCATTGAGACGCTTCATCAAGCGATTAATGGACCGGATATTATCATCAAACGTCAAGTGACCCCAAGGAAAGGTTTTGCAATCCTCCACATCGTTGACGATTCTTAGAATGAAAGAGTCAAAGGGGGCATTATACCTTCCCCTCCCTCTGATAACAGTGCCCAAGAAGTAGAGCACCGCCATCCTGAGTCGATCCCCACACGCTCTCATGCTCAACAGCTTCTCTTCAACAGATTTCATGGTTATCGCTTTGTGTGACACAAAATGCCTATCTACAAACTCATAGCTCCCCAACTCCTCATACTTATCCGGGTATCCACTGCAGTCCAAACCTGAGATGAGTGCATGCTCTCTGATGGAATACCGGATGGGCACGCCATTAACCGCAAACCAAGATGTGTCCTCTCCCTCTTCTAAGGGAATGGTTCGCAATAGAAGCATCCACACACCCAGCAGCTTCAAGTATGGTTCATCGGGCATGTGGAAAATATGACAAAACTGAGGGTGGTTCTCGAACCACTTCAACTCAGGCTTAAACGTCTTGATGGTAGCCACCGTGTTACTCACATAGCACTTGCTATGTATCTTGCATGTCTTGGTGAACTCGGTGTTCTTGAAGTATAGCACATCAGGTGGCAATGGTTGGCATTCCTGAAAACCATATAAAATTATATTAACATTTTATTTATTAATCTGTCCAGAAGGAATAAGGGTCATATAATTTTTTTTCCTAGTAATACTAGTCGCACCAGTAATACACCAATAATAACAAATTTTTTTAACTAAAACGAGAGAAATAATTTTGGGAATGAGTACCTGAGATGTCGCTGACAGATGATCAGTCTCATTCTCCTGTGCAGGATGATCAGTCTCATTTTCATGTGCTGACAGATCATCCCTATCATTTCCAGTTGAAAACTCTTCTACATGTTGTTCTTCTACAGGAGCAATGTTTCTTTTTGTAGACTTTCCTTTCTTCTGTTTAGTATTTTCCTTTCCTCCACGCTTTGGTCTTGTCATTATCTCGATCTTCTGGATATCCTGTAACAAAAAACATTCAATCATAATTGAAACTGAAACCGACTTTCAATCTGCATATGTTCACTTATCCAACATTCAATTCAGTATTATTACATTCCAAAGTTTCACACAAACAATTACATAAACACTAATACTAATAAGAACTATAACCAAATCGCTTTCAATCAGCATAGATAAATCTGTTCCCTTTCAAACCCTATTTCTAGAAAGATCCACATTGCTTCCCTTTCAAATCGCTTCTATTTTCTCATTCCAATAATCATTTAACCATTCACACACAAATTTCTACCAATTATTTTTGAACCCACATTACAAATGAACATAGAACTCAAAAGAAAGAGGAAGAAAGAAAAAACTTACCCAGATTTTCGAAAATGAGGAAGATGGAACCGAAGGCTTCTGTTGAAGGAGACACACAGAATTGAAAGCTTCTGTAAGAGAGAGGTGATTCGTCGCACAGATTGATTTCGAACAAAGAGAAGAAGAATATGTGATTTCGTCGATTAGGGTCTGCGCCAAAAGGAAAAGGGGTAAAGTGATGTCGGGGTGGTCGGGACGCAAGTTCTAAAGGGAAGAGGAGAGAAGAAAAAACTCTGATTAGGTTAGAGGGTTAGCTTAGGTTTAATTGTAGTTTTGTAAGTTTATTAAGGGTAATTTAGTATTTACTGACATTTTTGTAATTAAAATAAATAAAAAATTAAATGATTTATTAGGTGGGGTAAATAAGCCTGAACTATAGAGTTACTAGGGCAAACAACAATAAAGTCCATAAAGCTTGCATTGGATCAGATGATGAAGAAGAAGGCGTTGTCCATGAGACCGTAATCACACGTGGCGAAACATTAAAAATAAAAATTCAGACTTTCGCCGTTTCTTTCCTTTCCCGGAAAAAAAAAAAAAAACTTTCTTGGTGGGTTCAGAGGGAGAGAGAGAGGAAGCAAGAAAAGAAAGAGTCAAAAGGAAGATAGCCTTAAACCCACCAAACTCTATTGGGTTTCTGTCTGAAAGAAGCAGACATGTCGTTGTGTTGATCGCCAACCCAGGTCAATGGGTTCGGTCTCAGGCCTCAAAGGTCGCTCCTTTACCAACAACCCAGTTCCTTCTCTTTCTCCAGGTACTTCATCATTAGATGATTTGGTTATTTAAAGTGAATGCCTTTCATGTGTTTGTGGATATGATTGAGAGAGTAAACATTAGTATAAGTTAAGTCACAAACTTTGGTAATGTAAACCGTTTTTGTCAGAAGGAAAGCTCATGGCGTTGTGAAGGCCTCAGCTCATGTTGATAAGTTTTCGAAGAGTGACATCATCGTCTCTCCCTCGATTCTCTCTGCCAATTTCGCTAAACTAGGCGAACAGGTTAAAGCAGTAGAGTTGGCAGGTTGTGATTGGATTCACGTCGATGTGATGGACGGTCGTTTTGTTCCAAACATCACAATTGGACCTCTTGTGGTTGATGCTTTGCGCGCCCTGCGACTGATCTTCCCTTGGATGTTCATCTTGTAAACCTCTCTCTCTATCCTTATTCTTTATCTCTATATATGGTTTCTTGATGTTTCAAGTCACACTCTTGTTTTCTATAACCAGATGATAGTGGAGCCGGATCAGAGGGTACCACACTTTATCAAAGCCGGTGCAGATATAGTCAGTGTACACTGCGAGCAGTCATCAACCATCCATTTGCATCGCACTGTCAATCAAGTAACTGATATCTTCTAGCTTCCTTTGTTTTGCTTCTGGTTGACTATTTTCTTATAGACTTATAGTTAAATCTTTATCCTTTTGGTGATGTTTAGATAAAGAGCTTAGGTGCTAAAGCTGGAGTTGTACTAAACCCTGCAACCCCACTGAGTGCAATAGAATATATATTGGATGGTGAGTCTCTGTCTTAACACTGCACTTGCTTTGAGAAGGTTATTATCATTTGAGCATCATTTGTTTCTGGGAACAGTGGTGGATCTGGTGTTGATAATGTCGGTTAACCCCGGGTTTGGTGGACAGAGCTTTATCGAAAGCCAAGTAAAGAAAATCTCTGATTGAGAAGAATGTGTGTTGAAAAGGGAGTAAACCCATGGATTGAAGTTGATGGTGGTGTCACTCCAAAGAATGCATACAAGGTGAAGCTAACTCATACTTCACTGCTGTAGATACTCTTGTTGCCATAGAGATCTCTGGATTGTGATTCTTTTGTGAGTTGTGATATAGGTTATTGAGGCTGGAGCAAATGCTCTAGTAGCTGGATCAGCTGTATTTGGAGCTAAAGACTATGCAGAAGGTATAGACTTTGAAAGTCATATATAAACTTGCTCAGTTTATGGGAGAATAATCTAACGTTTGTTTGTTTTGAAACATCTGCAGCTATAAAAGGAATCAAGACCAGCAAGAAACCAGAAGCTGTGGCTGTGTAATGTTGAAGCAACAAGCTAAAAAAATACTCTGTTATAATCTTAGGTTGGTTGGTTTTGCCTTAACTGAATATCTATGTTAGTATCTTAAGACTTGGCTTCGATGCACATGTTTGATCTGAACTGCAGTAACTCTTATTTCAGGATAAACTAAAAGGGTCCAGATGTTGATGTTTTTGCCATTCAACAGAGTTACTCTACAGTTTCAAAATAGTTCATATACTACTTGTGTACACCATTGTCTTGTAGTCCATCATTGTGCAATGAAACACTGTAATAGTTAATAAACTGGTGCATATGTATTCTTTTGAGAGAATCAGTAAATTGGATTTCTTCTCGAAAAATATCAATAGCTCCTATTTGGAATCTGGTCAATGTTATACAACAAAGAAATCTACGAAGAAGAATTTAGAATCTCATTGAAAAGATGATAGCCAAATGCAGATGGTGTTACATTAGGAGTAAGAAGATGGTTCAGAAGAAAGCTTCTTCAGATCTTAATCTTTATGTTTTAATGTTTTATAATCTTAGTTTTGCATTTAATTGTAATTATATTATTTGCTATACTCTTATTGTAATTTTACATTTTATTTAAATAGAACAGTTGTTAGAAAAAAAACTAATCAACACGATAAATTAATAAATTTTAGCAGTCGCAAGTTGCCAGGTGTAAAATATGACACAATTTGATAAAATAATAAGATAATATTTTTAAAAAAAATATATATGTAAACATATAGTCCCAATATAAACATAAAATTAATGATTAACGTATACAAAATTTATATAAATATAAAAAATATTGTATAATTTATTTATTCACATTAAATTCTATCTTTAATTTTTCTAAATATATTGATGTTATTTTGTCATTTTAAAACCAAAAATATTCATTTACATCAACAGTACATATTTTTTATACACCAAAAATTCGAATAGGAATAACATAAAATTTGTATATGTAAAATTTAATCAATACATATACCGTAAAATTAAGTATTTTTTAATTTTACGTAAAATACAATTCAAAATATGTAAATCTAAAAAAAGAAATTTTCTATAAATCTATAAATTAATAAATTTTCAAAGTCCTAACATTATTAATTTATAGAGTTTTTAATGTATATCATGTTATTGTATGAAAATATATATTATGTCTACAATGTCATAAACTTTGAATAATAATTAGAAACATTAAAAATATAATTTTTAACTTCAAATAGTTTGAAAATATAAAATTTAAAAACTATTTGTAATAGCATGAAATTTAGTGACAATTCAACAATATTAATTTAAACCACTAAAAATATATTAATTTGATGCAAATTAATTATCAGTCGTAAAGTTTCCATAATTTGATGTAAAAATAACTTATGAATATTTAGTAATAACAAATGTTTGTGGAATTGTATATGTAATTATCACATTAACTTTTTCAACACATATTATGCATCTTCTTCGGCATCTTCTTATTTTTCACGGTAAAGGACGCTCTTTTGTTCATCGATTGTATAGTTTGTATTAATATTTAGAGAGAGAAATAAATATTTGGCAAAAATATATTAAAATTTAGGAAAAGATAGCAAACTACTAGCACCATTTTTTCAATATAGAAATTAGCTTACTCTTTTAAGGCTCTTATCATCATTCAGTTTCTTGAAAGCTAAGCATTCCAAATTCCTCAAACTTATAATTATTATGCTTCCAGTTGAATATATACTAATACATAGAATCATTCTCCCACAATCCAATATGTGGTTATAATATATGCAATGGAGTGTATTGTAAGCATCCAAATCCAATTGCATCACTAAGCATATCACACAAGCAAAAGACTTTTCAAGTTATTGTATCAAAATATTAGATTCATTTATCTATCATAACAACATTACCTAAGAAACAAATATACATTATTCTTAATTAAACTTAACAAGGAAACGTTATGTATAATTCGTGATTTGTATTCTACTCACAAGAAAATATCATTTCCATTGCTTTTTGTGGCTTTAGAAGAATTTTTTTTATTAATTCCTCTAAAAACTCCTTATCACCAGGAAAAATCGGTTGGCCTCTCTTTATTCCGTTCTTTAACATCCAACCCACAATTAATTCACAAAATATAATAATAATAATTATTATTATATGATATATTATACAAGGACGTTATTTGAGAAACCTCATTCAAGATTTGGTGGTTCATTCAAGAACACACCTTCAAAGAAAAAGATTGCAAAAACTAGAATGAAGAAGACAATGGAAGATTCAAGCAAGATCATGAGAAGATCAATCCACACTTTCCTCCAAAACTACCACCATGCCACCACCGCAGCCGCCATTGTCCTCCCTTTCTCTGCCGCTCTCCTCCTCTCTCAAGCCTTCTTCTCTTATTCTTTTTCTTCCTCCTCCTCCTCATTTCACATGAGGCTTAACACTCTCTTCCACGGAGCGGGTTTCACTTCTTCACTTGACTTCTTCAACACGTTAAGCATTAAACTCTCACAAACCCTTTCTTCATCTCTACTCACTCTCCCTTTCTCCCTCACCTTCTTCCTCTTCTCCAAAGCTTACGTCATCAAACTCCTTTCAAACAAGCACGACTCTTTTTATTATTACCTTCCTCTTCTCAAAACCTACGTTTGTAACTCTCTCTTCCTCCTCTCGGCAAACGCCTCTGCTTTTGCTCTGTTCTTCTACATAGCATCCTTTGGATTCTCTTCAAGAAACGTCTACACTCTATTCACCTTAGCCTCAGCCATTATCTACTCGATCATCCTCGCAAACGCCTATGTCGTCTCCAACTTAGCCTTGGTTTCATCAACATTCTCTCCCTCCTCAGGAGGATACACAACAACAATTCTCAAGGCGTGTCTTCTCATTCGTGGAAGAGCTTCAACAGCATTGGCACTTGCTCTGCCTACTAATCTCGGCCTAGCAGGAGTAGAAGCCTTGTTTCAGTACAGAGTAGTGAGGTCTTATTACAAAGAGGACAGGGATGTGACTTTGATAGCTCTCGAAGGAACGTTCATAGCTTACTTATACGCTCTCTTCTTGGTTCTTGACACCGTAGTCAGCTTCCTCTTTTACCAAAGCTGCGTCAAGAACGATGAGGATCAGAAGAAAGGTAGGGAAGATGAGTACTCTATCAAGATCCAAATATGTGGAACATATTGTTGACATGAAGCAGAATTAAGCAGCTAGACTTGAGAATTAAGCTGCCAGACTTGAGAATTAAGCTGCCAGACTTATAAGGTTTTATAAAGCTTTTATAAGGTTTTATAAGGCTTTATAAAGGTTTTATAAGCTCGAGTTTATTGAAGAGAAGAAGAAGAGAGAATAATATATTTTATTATATTGTGTACTGAGGTCACTTATCTTTAAATACTTGTACCCAGATCCACAATTTGAATTTCAAGGGAATAGAGTTTCTCTCAGATCTACTTTCTCTCTCTCTCTCTCTGTTCTTCAATGTTCTTCATCTACATCTCTTTATCCTCACATTCTTTCATGGTATCAGAGCAAGTAAGCTCCTGAGATTCATTCTTCTCTACTCTATTCTCTTTACTTCCACAAATCTCTGATTTTTCATTTCTATTTTTGGTAAAGTTCATCCTGTTCTTGAGTTGTTCTTCATTCCCAGAAAAAAAAAAATGGAAAACTCATACACGGATGTCTTTAAATCTGTGTCTATTCCGGTTACCCTCAAGGGAACCAACTACTTACTGTGGTCTAGACTTGTCAAAACCGCTCTTGGAGGCAGAGGTCTTTGGGAGTATGTTGTTGACGGCAAAGACACCAAGAAGACCATCCTAGGAGAGGATGGTAAAGAAGTTGTTGCTGCGGCTGAAGGAGGTGGAAAGACAAGTCAGAAGGATCTCATGGTCCTTTCCATCATTCAGAATAGTCTTGAAACCTCTATCTTGGAAGCTTACTCCTACTGTGAAACTTCCAAGGAGCTGTGGGATACTCTCCAGAAGGTATATGGAAATATATCTAACATCAGTAGGGTGTTTGAAGTCAAGAGGGCTATCAACACTCTCAGTCAAGAGGACACTGAATTTTCCAAGCATTTTGGGAAGTTCAGATCGTTGTGGGCCGAGTTAGAGATGCTAAGACCGGCCAGTCTTGATCCGGATGTACTTAATGAGAGAAAGGAGCAAGACAAGGTCTTTGCTTTGTTGTTCACTCTCAACCCGGGTTATAGTGATCTAATCAAACACATTCTAAGAAGTGAGAAGCTTCCATCACTTGAGGAGCTTTGTGCT
>NC_027749.1:50923064-50945822 GCF_000695525.1 Brassica oleracea var. oleracea
AAGCGGGCACATATATAAGGTTAAATATCTTGTCACATATTGTTATAATATAGAAGGTAAGACCAAAAAATTGAAAAAAAAGAAAGGGTCCAAAATGACTTTCATAGGTATTGATAAAATAAAACAATAATTTTAATATACTGGTTGATAACAGTATCACAAACCACACGTTATTGTTGACATGAAGCATAATTAAGCAGCTAGACTTGAGAATTAAACTGCCAGACTTGAGAATTAAGCTGCCAGGCTTGAGAATTAAGCTGCCAGACTTATAAGGTTTTATAAAGCTTTTATAAGGTTTTATAAGGCTTTATAAAGGTTTTATAAGCTCGAGTTTATTGAAGAGAAGAAGAAGAGAGAATAATATATTTTATTATATTGTCTACTGAGGTCACTTGTCTTTAAATACTTGTACCCAGATCCACAATTTGAATTTCAAAGGAATAGAGTTTCTCTCAGATCTACTTTCCCCTTCTCTCTCTCTGTTCTTCAATGTTCTTCATCTACATCTCTTTATCCTCACATTCTTTCACATATGACATGAAGATATGCATCAAAGGTCCAAAATGTTTTCAAGAAATCTTGTGATTTCGTGTTTTGGTTTGATGTAAATTATTGATAAAGAACCAAGAAAGGAGGTGACAAACTTTTTAGAGATTATTGATTTTTTAAAGGATAATTTCTCAAGTAGCTTTCACTTCAATCAATTACATGATCAGCCTAATTCTCTTATTCTGATTTTAATTTATTTTCATATACAAAAAACTATAGTTAAATGTCAAATCTTGAAATTCACATTTGGTTATTCCTACAATGGAATTTCATTGCCGACACAATGTGTATATTCCTTCAATGGTTTAATTACTTGATGAAGATGTTGATAAAGATGTTGAGCAGATTCACATCAAGACAAGGAATGTTTTGTTTTGGAGCATATATAAGTCCAAGCACAATCTTTCATTACAAAGATAGAAGAAGAAGATGTCACATTTATATTGACACTGACAGAGAGCAATATAAGTTTTGTCTTTTTGTCCTTTGAATTGAAAGAATCTTAATATCATTTTATGTTAATGATCGTGTTTACACTAAAAAGGACAAAAGCTAGTGAGTGGTCTTTGTCACTAATCTCTCTACTTGAAGTTGTGAAAGAAAGAAGTTCTCTAAAACAACATATCTAATTTTCTTATAATGGAGAGAATCTGAACAAACCAATTATACTTTTTTTATGAGCTGAAAAGATTCAGAGTAGAATTAAAAATGGTTGTAGAGCATTTTATGAAATGACGTCTTGCTCAAAAGGAATGACGAAACAACTAAAGCTGTAATAAACGTAAGAGGCGACTGATGAAATAAAAACCAATGAGATAATATGAATGAAATATAAGAAAAAGTTAAATAAATTCATTTTATTAATCAACTTGTCAAGATTGCAATGATTTTTTTATATATTTTGTTAATTTTTGTGGAATTAATAGAAGACTTATTTTTGGGTTCACCCTAGAGGATGAATTTCTAGGTTCACCAACCAATATGATTTTATTATTTCAAATTCGATATCTTTTAAAAAAAGAAACAAAATATTATCAAATTATATTATCTTTTTAAAATTAAAATGTAAAAATAAATAAATAAAAATAGTAGTAATTAGAAAAAAATATTTTTAACGTCGTCAGCAAAACATTAAACCCTGAATCCTAATTCCTAAACCTTAAATCTAAAACCCTAAACAAACCATTGGGTAAACCCTAAACTCTAGGATAAATCTTAAACTTTAAATCAAAATCACTAAACATTAAAACACCCAAGGGTTTAGGATTTAGGATTTAGGGTTTAGGGTTTAGAGTTTTAGGATTTAGTGTTTTTATCTAGGGTTTAGGGTTTACCCAAGGGTTTAGAGTTTACCCAAGAGTTTAGGGTTTAGGGTTTAGGGATTAAGATTTAGGATTTAGTGTTTTGCTGACGACGTTAAAAAGATTTTTTTAAAATTCTTTTTTGTGTAACCACTATTTTTTTATTTTTTTTATTTTAAAAACATAATATAACTTGCCAATATTTTGTTTTCTTTTTTAAAAGATATCAAATTTGAAATAATAAAATTCTATTGTTTGGTTAACCTAGAAGATCACCTTAGAGGGTGAACCCAAGAAATGATCATCTCATTTTACCCAAGTTAAATAATCACCTTTACTTTTAACATTTTTTAGTTGTTTTATTTTGAAGAAAAAAAACACATGTTTTTATTGCACTGGTTCAATATATTTATTTATTTGAATAAAAGGGGAAAATATGATTAATTCCAAATTAATTAAAAACATAACATTCTCATAGTGGCACTGAGTGGTAATACATTTGAAAGTACGGGGGCAAAAACGTCTAACACTCGCTTTTTTTTAATTCCGCATGATGTCCTCGTGTGTTATATATCTTTCATTCCACCTCCTCTGCACAATCTTCTCCTTCTTCTTCTTCTTCTCATTCTCTTCAGCTCCTTGTTTCTTCCTCAGATTAGAGAATTAAGATAGATTTTCGTTCACTTCTTCTTCTCCAGATCTAGCTCCAGGTTCGTTCATCGGAATCATCGATATAATCATTCGTTAGATCCAAAATCGATGTAACCTAATCCGTTTCTTGTGGATCGAGACGAATGCATAGAGAGCTTCGTGAATTCAATTTTTGCATAATTCAATTGTAATTTAATTGATTGATTCGACCTAATTTGGAAGCAAACCAATGCAGGTCTCTTAGCCAAGAGAGAAACATGGCAAGTGAGGACCAGTGGTTTAAAGGGAGAGTGAAGGCTGTTACCTCCGGAGACTGCTTGGTCATCACGGCTTTGGCCCAAAGCAGGCCCGGCCCACCTCCTGAAAAGACCATCACTTTGTCTTCTCTCATCGCTCCTAAACTGGTGAGTCTATTAAATGGGGTGATCGAAGAAGACGTCTAGCAATAATGCATTCATTGACCTTCCTTAGAAAAAATCATTATTCATGACGAATATTTTTTTCTTTTTATTCTCTAACATTTTTTTTTTTTTGGTAGAAAAATAAATAACAAATTAATTTCTCGTCAAATAAGGTCTTTTCATTCCTGCAATTTTATTGCTATATGTTTCTTTCGTATTCGTTCTTCTCGTTTTCCATAACGGTGACCAGTTGGATTAATTTTTTTCTCTTATAGTTTAAAGTTGGAGGAAATTAAAAAAGGCTTCTCTTTTTTTTTTTTTTTTGATCTCACTTCACTTTTTTTACTATCAAAAAGTTTCAATCGCTGTAGACAAACTGTTCAGAAGTACGGATATTGGATAAAGTAAATCACTTTCTTCTTACAAAACAATCTCATATATGCTTTTATGTTTAGAACGTTTTGCTTACGTGATGATGTTGTTTGGTTTTGTTCCTTGGTTTCAGGCTCGCAGGGGAGGTATAGACGAGCCTTTTGCGTGGGAGAGCAGGGAGTTTCTGAGGAAGCTTTGCATTGGGAAGGTGCTAAAAGCTGAAACTCTTTAATCATTTATGCTATGTGTTGGTAATTGAAATAATTCTTTATATAAAACAGTTTGTATTTTTGTTGTTGAGCAGGAGATTGCTTTCAAAGTGGACTACAAAGTGGAAGCTATTGGCAGAGAATTTGGCTCTGTTTACCTTGGCAGTGAAAATCTTGCTAAGCTTGTTGTTCAGAATGGTTGGGCTAAGGTGATAAAACCGTTTTAAAAAACTTCACTAGATAGGGGCTTGTTTATGGTGTATGATGCTTGTGTCAGCTTTCTGATATGGTTGAGAAATGCCTTTACTGTGGATAGGTCAGAGAGCCAGGTGGTCAGCAGAATCAGGATAAGGTACTTAAGCCTTACATTGAGGAGCTGTTACAGGTTGAAGAGATGGCTAAGCAGGAAGGGCTTGGCCGTTGGAGCAAGGTTGGTGCTCTCTTTTGCTGTTTCTCTGAATTTGGTTTGTGTCTTCATTACAAAGGACAAACTGGTTGGGCAGTCTTAAGTTTCTCTGGTTTTGACTTATGAAAGTTAGTATCATGTACTCTTTCTTGGTTTGTTGATGATATTTTACTTGATCCAGGTTCCTGGTGCTGCCGAGGCATCTGTTAGGAACCTTCCTCCTTCTGCCGTTGGGGACTCTGGGGATTTCGATGCCATGGGTCTTTTAGCCGCAAGTAAAGGCAAGCCCATGGAAGCTATTGTTGAGCAAGTCCGCGATGGCAGTACCATCCGTGTTTATCTTCTTCCTGAATTTCAGTTTGTGCAAGTATTTGTTGCTGGACTCCAGGTGTGTAATCTTGTTTCTTCTTCTTTATTTTTTGTTATGACGAGTTTACATTAATTTCATGATATATCCTATGTAGGCTCCATCAATGGGAAGGAGATCCACACAAGAAACTGTTGTTGAGCCAGATGTTACATCAGCTCCGAATGGAGATGCTTCTGCTGAGCCCCGTGGTCCTCTAACATCAGCCCAGAGACTCGTTGCTTCAGCAGTATCGTCCGTTGAGGTTTCCTCTGATCCGTTTGCAATGGAAGCCAAGTATTTTACTGAGCTTCGTGTTCTTAATAGAGATGTAAGGACTAATTGCAACAAATTATCTCACATGTATCTGTATCCGAAATTTTAATCATCTAAGTGTGAGCTGGATTTTGCAGGTTCGCATTGTTCTTGAAGGTGTTGATAAATTCAACAATCTGATTGGGTCAGTTTACTACTCTGTTGGCGAAACAGTTAAAGACTTGGGTCTGGAGCTGGTTGAAAATGTAAGTGGTCTAAATTATACAGTTATTTTGTTTTCGACATGATTACATGTTGAACTAATTGGCCAATCAAAGTTTGAGTTTGCCACAACAATGTACTTACACTGGCAATATAATGATTTGATGGTGTTGAATAAAAGTTATGACATTGGTTGTTATTCCTTTGCTCAGGGTCTTGCTAAGTATGTTGAGTGGAGTGCCAACATGATGGAGGAAGAAGCCAAAAAGAAGCTGAAAGCTGCAGAGCTTCAATGCAAGAAAAACCGGGTGAAAATGTGGTCAAACTATGTCCCTCCAGCTAGCAACTCTAAGGCAATTCATGACCAGAACTTTACTGGGAAGGTAATTGCTTGCTTGCACACGTTGTACACTATGTCCCCATTTCACTAGTTCTTAGTTCTTAATAGTTTGTACTCTCTTCAGGTAGTGGAAGTTGTGAGTGGGGACTGCTTAGTAGTAGCTGATGATTCTGTACCATTCGGGAGCCCAATGGCAGAGCGCCGAGTCTGTCTTTCCAGCATTAGGTCTCCTAAAATCGGTAACCCACGCAGAGAGGAGAAACCCGCCCCTTACGCTCGGGAAGCCAAGGAGTTTCTGAGACAGAAGCTTATTGGAAAACAGGTATTTGTTGCTTCGTGCCTTCTTACTTAAACTATCCACAAGAGAAAGATCTCTGACTTTTTCTTTCTTCCCGGTGTAGGTTAATGTGCAAATGGAATACCAAAGGAAGATCAGCCCAGCAGATGGTGCTACTACTTCTGGAGCTGGCGATTCCAGAGTTATGGATTTTGGTTCAGTGTTCCTACCATCTGCTACCAAGGGTGATGCAGCTGCAGCAACTCCCGGAGTCAATATAGCTGAACTCATAATCGCCCGTGGCTTAGGGACTGTGGTTAGACATCGCGACTTTGAAGAGAGGTCAAACCATTACGAGGCTCTACTGGCTGCTGAAGCTCGTGCTATTGCTGGGAAGAAAGGAATCCAATCTGCAAAGGATTCTCCAGCAATGCACGTCACAGACCTGACTGTGGCCTCGGCTAAGAAGGCTAAAGATTTCCTTCCGTCCCTGCACAGGAGTAGGAGAATATCTGCTGTTGTGGAATACGTCTTGAGCGGACATCGGTTCAAGCTGTACATTCCAAAAGAAACATGCAGTATCGCCTTTGCATTCTCTGGTGTTAGATGTCCTGGCCGTGGCGAACCTTATTCGGAAGAAGCTATTGCTTTAATGAGACGCAAGATCATGCAGAGAGATGTCGAGGTAATACGAGATCTCATTTTCTTTATTCCCTTTTCTCTATATATGAGTCTTATATTGTCTTTTTATAATCAACAGATCGAAATTGAAACTGTGGATAGAACCGGCACTTTCTTGGGATCAATGTGGGAGGGGAAGACCAACGCAGCAATGTTTCTTCTTGAAGCTGGGGTGGCAAAAATGCAGACTGGCTTTGGTGCAGACAGGATTCCAGAAGCTCATCTTCTTGAATTGGCGGAACGATCTGCTAAGAATCAGAAACTGAAGGTAACTACCAATAGATATCAATATATCTCCTACTTTGTTTCCAAAAGAAAAGCATTGCTGAACTGTTTGGTTTCACAGATTTGGGAAAACTATGTTGAAGGAGAGGAAGTTGTAGATGGTGGTTCTAAAGTAGAAACAAGACAGAAGGAAACACTAAAGGTGAATTTTAACCAACGAGTCAAGAGTTTTAATACTAAAAGCAAAACATTAGTTCACTCTTAATTGCCCTTTGGCTACAGGTTGTTGTCACGGAAGTGCTTGGTGGCGGTCGGTTCTATGTTCAGACGGTTGGAGATCAGAAAGTAGCTTCGATTCAAAACCAGCTTGCATCTCTGAGTCTTGGAGACGCTCCCATTGTTGGTTCGTTTAACCCTAAGAAGGGTGACATCGTCCTTGCACAGTTTAGCCTCGATAACTCCTGGAACCGTGCAATGGTAACTCATCAAACCTCTAAATACCCGATCCTTTAATTCTTCTTATTGTATGTTTACTTTGAAATCAGATTGTTAATGCACCACGAGGAGCAGTTCAATCTCCAGAAGACAAACTCGAAGTGTTCTACATCGATTATGGGAACCAAGAAACAGTTCCGTACAGCGCTATTCGCCCTGTAGAGGCTTCAGTGTCCTCAGCACCAGGACTCGCGCAGCTCTGCAGACTTGCGTATTTAAAAGTTCCAAGCCTGGAAGAGGACTTTGGTCCTGAAGCGGGAGAGTATCTACATTCGGTAACGCTGGGGAGTGGTAAAGAGTTCAAGGCAGTGGTCGAGGAAAGAGATACATCAGGAGGCAAAGTGAAAGGCCAAGGAACTGGGACCGAGCTCGCTGTTACTCTCATCGCTGTTGACGACGAGATCTCTGTCAATGCAGCAATGCTTCAGGTCAGTGTTTTTCATTATATACACCCAGTGTTCTAAAAATTGGTTTAGGCGGCCACCTCAAAATCCGATTTATGTGATTCAAATTGGTTTAAACCGTTGAATATCGGTTAAAA
Organism: Brassica oleracea var. oleracea; assembly: GCF_000695525.1. NCBI lineage: Eukaryota > Viridiplantae > Streptophyta > Magnoliopsida > Brassicales > Brassicaceae > Brassica > Brassica oleracea. The sequence continues at coordinate 50,930,339 of NC_027749.1, forward strand.
TGGTCTAAATCGATTTAAATCAATTTAAATCAATCTAAATCTCTTAAATCAAACTGCAAATCACTAATTTATCTAATTTTCATAATTCATTAAAATAATTTTATAGTTAAGCCTAAGAAGTAAAATATGTAACATAAATGTAAAATCTATAAAAAATAAATTAATGGTTTATTAGCGACTAGACCTCAGCTAGGTCCCGAATAATTCGCCTAGTGGCTAATGGCTAATCTTTAGCGATTGATTATTGCATAGCGATTATTTTAAACATTGTATAAACATGAAGAGTGAAATGTGTTTTGGTATGAGAACAGGAAGGAATAGCGAGGATGGAGAAACGGAAGAGATGGGAGCATAAAGACAAGAAAGCAGCTCTTGATGCTCTCGAGAAGTACCAAGAAGAAGCTCGCAAATCTAGGACAGGAATATGGCAGTATGGAGACATTCAGTCTGATGATGAGGACAGTGTTCCGGTCAGGAAACCTGGTCGCGGGTGAGTTAAGTGTTTTCCAACTTTATGATCAATGGTGGGTTCCAAAGAGGGGATCAACCTTGTTCAAAATGTTGCTTGCAAGGCATCAAACTTTTTGTAACGTTTAGAAATTCTCTTCTTTTTGGTTTATAGATCATAAAGTGACGTTGTTCTTGTTCCTTATTTTTTGTTTGACAAAAGAATCTCATAATAATAAGTTGATGTAACTCAAGGTTTATCAAGTCCGACAACATAAGATTAAGAGGGGACTGTCATATGCTTCGCTAATGTTTTAAGAATTAAAGTTTGAGCTTCATCCTCTTTTGTATTTTCCTCCAAAGTTCATCTTCTCCAGGTAGTTAAATTTAATAACCGTTATTATAACCTGAGCTTATTAATTTAAATAGAATGTCGTTCTTATAATCGTTAGATTATGTTTAATGAAGACGTCATGGCCCTAAGAAATAATATGATTTTGTGTCATTGCTAAGGCCATGACTTTAGATTATGTTTAATGAAGACGTCCAAAGACAATAGTTACAAAAACTGCAACTAAGCAACATAAGAATAATTGAGATAGTGAATAACTCTAAAATGTCAAATGTTTCCACCCCAATTAGTGAAACTAAACAAAGAAACGTAAAGACACTTTTAGAATCTTTCTGGACTTTGGAGTAACCAGTTGCTTTTTATGAGAGTAAAAAACAAAGTCACAGAAACTACAATTTAGCTCTAATCCCAACTTGGTTTTACACCTCAAATAGGCTCTCTACGGCAGAAAAGACAAATTCCACACGAGTAATAATCAAAAATAATAATTTCAACATCTCGAAAACATTCCCTCTCCTTCTGTCATTCTAAAACACCACCACTTTTCTAATTGTCACGCCTCGGTTGCCTTTTGCGAGGAGGAGCAGCAGCTTCTTCCTTCTTCTCTGTCTCATCTTCACTCTTTGAGCTCTCTCCTACTTCTGGCTTCTTCTTCTTCTCCACAGTTGCTGCCGGCGCCGCCTGTAACAAACCATTTTAATTTTTTCACTTGCTTCCATATTAAAATGACATGAAAACTACAAAGGGAATATTACCTTTTTGCCACCGAAGATAAGCTTGATGAAGAGCGAGAAGAATACTACGACAATCGAGACGAGGACACCAATGGTTAAGTTTGGTTGTTCCTCAGCTTTCTCAATCAGTTCCTACAAAAACGACACCATATTCCAAAATTCACTTTAGGTCGATTCATCATAACATGCAACAAGTTTTAAACGAGGGAGTAGAAACTTACTGTGATCTTAGACTTGTAGGCACTTAGGAAAGAAATGTCTGCAACCTTGTTCAAGAGGTCGAACACAACCTTCTGCAAACATCATGCATGTAAGTATCATAACGAGAAGCTATATGTATAATAAAAGGTTTTGTTTTTTATTTACCTGGTAGCTCTTGAGACCATCTGCAGTGCTAGCAGCTTCCTCTTCTGCCTTTTGTTTCTCTTTCTCAACATCGAACTTCGGCTTCCACGTTGTCTGCCTGTAACTCTCAGCGACCTTCTCGTCTTTCGCTATCAACATGTTGTCAAACAAGATACCGTCTTGCATCGTCCAGATCTCTATACCGATTGCCGCAATGGGTTCGAAGTCAGGTCTGTCCAGCTCGAAGTAGTCAGGGTTAGGGATGTCTCTGGGCTTCCAGATTCCCTTGTAAGCAGGGTTATCTATCATAGGCGCACTCCATTTGCCCTTGTAAGCAGGATTCTTCTTCATGGGTCTCTTCCATTCACCACAGCCTGGTGCTGCTTCACACTTGGGGTTGTCAATCTTTGGAGCCTCCCACATACCATCTTCCTCATCATCCCAATCTTCAGGTTTGGTCGCCTCTGGGTCGTCCACCTCCTCAGGCTCGTCATCTAACCATCCTTCGGGTTTCTCGGCTTCCTCATCTTCGATCTCCATGGGTGCATCCTCGTCCCAGTCGTCAGGCTTCACGGCGTTAGGATCAGGGATCTTGGCTCTCTCATCCCAGTCCTCTGGTTTCTTGTCTTCAGGGTCAGGGATGGTCTTGGCAGGGATCAACGCAGGCTCAAAGTCCTCCCCAGAGAGTAAATTAGCCTTCTTCTTCTCCTCTCCATCAACCAGAATCCTAACCTCGTTGTCAGGCTTCAAGATGGCGGTGTAGACATGTGAAAGCTTGTCGTAAGGAACAGAGGGAGGGAACTTGAGGTGGTGCTCAACGTACTCGCCGCTCTTGGGATTCTTGTGTTTCAAGATGAAATGCACTTTGTTTGTGGCTCCACACTTGTCGGGACCAAACATGATAGAGTAAGGAGATTCACTGTCGAACCCTTCAGGTGTCCATCCAGCTTCCTGAGGACGGAGGTACTTCAAGTAAGCACCGCCACACTCAAGCCCTTCCTGGAAACGAACCTCGTACTGAAGAACAATGGTTCCTTCCTTGAGGTTTAGAGGCTCGTCAAGCTCTTTCACTATACCGTACTTGCGAGCCTTCTCGCTTACGAGAAGTCCGTAATCATCATGTCCCTCACTCTTCGCATGCTTCCACACACCTGAAACAGATAAAGCGGGTCTTCACAAAGAAGCTTATATACATCATAAAACCAACCATTCAACAACATCATAACATGAGGTGACAAATCTATACCACCACTAAATCAGATTTAACTTACAAACATCCATACACATTCTCAATTTGAATCCTCTATATGGCGAGGGAAACAACACATTACAACTCACTTCAATAACTCAACTCCGACTCAATCTATACTACCAATAAGTCAGATTTGATTCAAACATCCATCAACATTCTCTATTCATACACTATATGGTGAGGGAAACAACACATTACAACTCACTTCAATAACTCAACTCTGAATCAATCTATACTACCAGTAAGTCAGATTTGATTCAACCATCAATCAACGTTCTCGATTTGATTCTATAAGCATGTACATATTCATATACTTGAACTGAATATAATAGTCAGTTCAAGACTCTGGAATATCCGGTTTATTATCTTAAACATAATGTAAACCATTTGGTTATTTCCGGTTTAGTTTGTTAACACCGCGCATACAAGATTTGTAACAAACTTTGAGATCATTAATGAATATAAACATTCTTCTTCGAGAGGCAACACACTAAAATCATCATAATCCACGCAAGATCAGAACCATATACTAACTACAAACAATACCTTCGTAATCACCGTTCTTCGAAACGATCCAGCGACCATCAAACGCCTCATCGAACGATTCATACAACACCTGAACAGAAAAACAAACGAACTCAGATCTAAAAAAATCTTCAGATCTACGATAACATTCAGAAACATTTTCCCGAGAAAAATCGAAATCTACCGTATGATCGTCGCAGTGGCAAAGGTTCTGGAGCGAGACGAGGGCTAAGATAAGCAGAAGGCCGGAGAATAGTTGCCGGTCTCTCATCATCGGAACGGTTCGAGTAGATCGGAGAAGAGAGAGAGTTGGAATCTATTTTTTTTTTCCTGAAGATTTTAGTTTCTTCTGTGAGTGATTATATATTTAAATCCCGTAGACTCGGTCGACTGTGTTGTTTCCACCAATGAGATCGCTCGCCACGCGGTGAGAGCCAATAGATGGACGCCACGTCATACGAAAGAGAGGTATCCTACGTGCGTAATTTATATTGCTACGTATGTGCATGTTTATTACAGATAGTCTAACGTAAGTATTGGGCTGGGCCTACTATTCAATTTGAAAGTCTCTAGTGGAGTAAAGAGTCTTCTAAAAGCAAAATTAGACATGAACGCATTTATCCGGAACCTAAAAAACAAAAAGAAAATGAAGTTCGGTTCGGATTTAGATCATATAATACACGAACGGATTCTATATTTCTAGAACCAAAAAACTAAAACCGAACTGGAAATAATATAATATACACTTAAATTAACTGCATTTAGTTTCAAAATAATAGAATAATTCAAAATGTTATTTATAAATTAAAATACCAAAAACTGAATCTCTAATATATGTTATCCGAAATATTTTAAATTATCTGAATTATCTAATTTTTATCTAAAAATTTGAAAAAACTATATTCAGTGAAAAACCTGAAATTTCTAATTTTTAAAGCAAATTAATCAAAAAACCTAAAACCGAGCAAAATCTGTGGAGTAACTAGCAAAGTTGATTGATAAGGCTGTCCGGAACAGGTTATCATCTACCCATTATTTCCTCAAGCCGAAGCTGAAAAGAATTATGTGCAGATGGTTTGAAGCTCATTTCCACCACGAGTGATCTACGGCTTTGGAGCTCTTGAAAAGGAGTGATCTATAATTTTTTCATAGGCTTCCAAATTTGTTGATTCTTTAATAAGGTTCAGTTTAGTACACGCCTTATAGATGTACGTAAACAGTTTTTCAAAGATGATTAATAAATTTAACATTTCATCAAAAAAAAAAATTCTAAAACCGAACCGATAATGAATAGGATCCAAAAATGACTTCGGAAATTAGTCGGTTTCTAACTTTGTTATCTGAACCAAACGAAAAATCAAACTAAATCAAATCGAAACGAATCCTAAACATCTAGAACTGAAAAGTTGAAAAACAAAAAGAACCGAACCGGAACCAAACGCAAAAGTCTCCAGTGGAGCAAGAGTCTCGTCGAAGTCTCTATTGGGCTGGAGCTACTAAATTACTAATCGATTTGAAAGTCTCTAGCGGAGCAGGAGTCTTCTACATACCATTGACAAAAGCAAACTTTTTACACACATAAGTCGTAACAACCATTACAAAAATATAACACTAGTGGAAGAGTAACAAGATACTTTGTTATTTTAATATTTGGTATTAGAAAACGCCGAAAATTATAAAATGTTGAAGAAGAATATCTATAGTTTTACTTTTTAGGTACTAAGTGATTGGTAACCATCTTCCATGTTCTGTCTCCGGTATACCACGGCGGCTATTAGAACCACAACCGCCACTATCACCGTCATTGCAGGAAAGGCTAAAAAACTCACACTTTTCGCATGTGCCTGCAAAGAAAAAAAAACCTAAGTAAAGTAACAAACATGGTAAAAACCGGTTTGACCTAAACCGAGATCTGTTACCGGCAGTTTACCTGCAAGGAGCTCCCCGGTTCAGGCAGCTGCTGAGCAACCAGGATGTAAAAGAGTCCCATGACTCCTGTATGACCAATGGCATTACTGTAATTGAACTCCAAATTCAGTGTCTCTCCATTAGTCACTTTCACCGGTTCAGGATAACAAGATGACATTCCAACAATATAACCAGCTTCGTTTCCAGGTTCGTGTCCATTGCCATACTTCGGCATCGAAGAGCATATTCCCTCACCGTCCTGATCAATCCATAACACAAGAGTCTCAGTTTTTGAATAAAAAGTTTCGTTTTTGCATTATCTTAAAAACTTAGGTTGGGTGTTGGGTGTTTATAACCAAGCCCGAAATTCGAACTGAGACCAAACCAAAATTCTATCTAAACCATCATTAAAAATACCCAAATAGAGTCTAAGGGCATGATCATTGGGGGTCCTTGCTCTTGGATCCTTAATACACATATATTTATATGTATATATTATATATGCGTATATAATTGCAGGCTAAGGACTTTACGGAAACCCTAACCGAAAGTTGATACTTTCGGACTCGGGTTCAATCCAAACCAAACTAAAATCTGTACTAGAATCCGAAAAAATCCACATTAGTTAATCTATTAATGTTTTTTCTACATATGTTACGTTAAGATAATTTAAAATTTTAAAAATATTTTAGAATTTTTTGTAGTTTTTATAGGAATTGCGAATCATTATTTTGGAATACTTTTAATCAGTTTAGGTAGCTTGACAAGTTTTTAATCAGATTTTTGAATTTTTATATATTTTAAATATGTTTTTGTCAATTTCATTGATTTTATTTCCAGATTTTAGTACGATTTTTTAGACAATGGTTATAATTTGATTTGAACCAAACACATACGAAATCGATACAAAATCGAATCAAAAACCCGATCCAAAAATTAGTAAAATATGAATAAGACCATTGTGCATGATACCGAAAATTCGAATCAATCAAACCGAAACCCGAACAAGACACCAAACGTCGGGGCCTGTTAAAAACTAACCTCTCGGTACAGAGCAGCACCAATACCACCTGCGTGCTGGTGAGCTACTCCATAGACAATATACCCATTAAACGGTATCATTAAGCTCTTTTTCTTAACATCAACACATCCATCACCTTTAGTTTTGCACAGTTTCACATCATATTCCACCTGAAAAGAAAGCAGTTAAGACACCTTAGCTAACGTATTTAAGTAAAACATTAATAAGCAGAGATGTGAAAAGTCTTTACTGACATGGCAAAAATGTTCGTGGTTATCTCCCGTTGATCCTTCTGACCGTTCCCAAGAATCCGTAACATCTAGAATATAAACCTTAGCCGGCAACAAAACCGAGCTGTCCCAATCAACCCATCTCACAGTATACTTAAGATACACAGTTCTTGTTTTGTTTCCACGGTCGAATCCGTTTCTTAACCGACATTGAGTCTTATCGTAGCAGCAGTCTTGACCTCCTTTGTATCCATGTTCTAAAGCTCGACCATACTCATCAACCGTTACATTATAAAGATCACACCGACACTCGGTGCATCCTTGTCTATCCACAACCCCTCTAGTGTCAATAGCGTGAATATTTAGAAGCCATTTGAACTCATACCCATCAGGCGTCTCCTCCGGATTACCAATCTCGATCGCGTAAGGATCAGGAACATACGTCGAAGTCTTGCGTGTTTCTGATCCTAACCCAAAGTATTGTCTGACTCTATCCCTACACAACCCTCCGTTTCTAACGAGAATATAATCAGGACTCGAACCAAGATCCCTAGGCATGTCTAGCTGCGATAGGTTGAGACCTTTACGCACGTAGTAAGGGTGGACAACCCAGTGGTGGAGATATGTCTCGTGTAACGGGACGGGGTTGCCGTCTTGGTCGACTACTTCGGCGTCGAAACCTTTGAGGCCGATGTGGCCTCTAGGGAAATCGATGTCGAATAGGTAAGGGTTTGCCACTGATCCTGGAGTCATGACTTGTTTTGGTGAGAGGAAACTTGCGGACTTGATCTTCAAGGTGTAGCTAGGAGATATGCTTAACGCGACCAGAAGAAGAAGTAAGGACGAGATGATCAAGTAACAACGAGCCATTTTGTCCTGTTTCGATATCGTTATAGAGAGGTAAATAAATGAAGTAAAACTAATAAAATACGTAATCATGCATGGATAAACATCTCAAGATGGACACAACAAACCCACTTGAAAGTTTGAAACCTGATTTAACAACAAGATGTCAAGTTACAAAAACGAATAATCTAACATAAATCTTGTTTAAGCTCGTTGGGGCCGGATCTGAAATTTCAGGAGATATAAATATTTTTTCTAAAACTTAAATTAAAAAATTGCAATTTAGGAGCTTATAACTATATAAAAACCTCTATAAATTTTGGAGGCTAAAACTAATTTTGTATGCTTAATCTGAAGCTCATACATAAAGGGACGCAGAGATGTTAGATAACTTCCAGATTCGAACATAACTATTACGTAACTGTCTTCCCTATCAACGATTACAAAAGACAGAGAGCTAGGGAGAGAGATTTACGTGTGCTCGAACGGAAAATTGTCAGAACCAACTCTCTTCAATTCGATGTGTCGATGAAAACTAAAGTCTTTTGTCTTGGATATTGCTGTAATATAGTGTCTTACGAGGAACATTTCGAGACTTATCTATTTATTATGGGAACTGCCGTGCTCTCATATAACCCGCAGAGACGTAGGACGCTAGCTTTCGATGTGTAGCCAATGACATCATCGCTCTTGTCACAAATCATGTTCTATTGTTACAGTTACAATTCTATAATGAAAAATAAAAAAAATATTTATTAACTATTTTTCTGAGATGCCGATAGTTTTGCAAAATAAAATCATACTGAAGGTTGAATGTTCTATTCAGGAGCTGTCATGTAACAAACCACAAGGGACACGTCTTTACTAGAAAAAGATAACTTTTATTTCTTTCAAATGTCTTTCACTCTTCAACTTCTCTGTTGTTAGTAGTTACGGTAACTTACGTTAAGTTAAATGAAGCAGGTCATTTCCATCTTTCCATATGCTTTTATTCTAATGAAGGAAAAAAAAACAGCGATGTGGAATTTTGTATAAATAAGGAAAGTTCTCTTTGATTTTTTTTTCCACTAATTAGTTGATGTAGTTCACTACAAATTTAATTTGAATCCATCCACACACACTATCTATCGGTTTAAGTGACCGACTTTAATAGGCCTGTTCTTTTCGCAAATGCTGGCGACTAGCAGCGGCAACTGAAAATTACCCCTTTACCATCGGAAATATAGCGCCGGTGAGACAACCGAAACTTCCTTTTTCAGTCGCAGCGGCAAAACGCAGTAACTAAATCTGACGCTGAAAATATCGGCGGCAGCATCATCCCCTTTTTTCATCGTTGCGGCAAGCCGCAATAAATAAGTTTACTTTCAAGAGCGTTCATCTTGACTCCGTCAAAGTGTGATTTTGTTGCCGCGACTGCTAGTCGCAGCGGCAATGAAAAGAACAGGCTTAATAAAGATTAGAAGCTGCTTGGATAAGAAATGAAGTTTCCATACAACGACGTCTTTTGTTGCATGCTTCCAAGACGCTTACACTGATCACGACCACACCAACATACACATCTGTGACCTAACCATCCATTCGTCTCTAGAAGATTATGTCGTGCTTTTGAACACTAACGTCATCTAATCGTACCTTGATCGGGAAATTTATGTCGGCCCGTGAAGAATTGTGAAACTCCAAATCCACTTAAGGCCCAGTGTAAACATGCGTCATAAGAGCAGCATTAACCGGAGATCTTAACCCCCGTTTTTAGTCTTTTTTTATTTTTTTTTAAAAAAACCTAATTAATCAAGGGACGTCGCTTAATTTAGAGACAGAGGATACGTATCTTGTGGGACGCGTGTCAAAAGCTGACCTTTCTTTCTCTCTCTTGAAACGTTTCGTCTCTCTCTTCTCTTGTGACTCCTCGACGACTCCGTCTTCCAACGATGATCTCTCGTCGACCATGGCCTCTCCTCGACGATTCGATCGGTGAGATCTCTTTGAGGGAATCATCCGGCGTCCGTGTCGGTTGAATCGCCGTCTCTGTCTCTATCCGCGACGGCTCGGAGTCTCTCTATGTCTCCTCGACGACTCTGCGGCTCTCTTATTCTCCTCGGCGACTCCGCGGCTCTGTGACTCCCTCGCTCTCCTCGATGGCTCACCTCGTTGAAGAATCTCTCTTCAACGGAATCATCCGGCGTCTGTCTAGGTGGAATCGCATCTCCGTCTCTCTCCTCGACGACTCCGAGTCTCTCTCTGTCTCCTCGACGACTCTGCCTCTCTCTTATTCTCCTTGGTGACTCCGCGACTCTGTGACTCTCTCTCGCTTTCCTCTCTGGCCCGTAGCTCTCTTTAGGCCTTTAGATGTTGAGTTGAATGATGTTTTATGTGCCATGTCTTAGATGAAGCTTGATGCCTTTTGATAGTGATCAGATTAGTTTAGATGTTGAGTTGAGTGATGTTTTATCTTTTATCTCTGCGGTAGAGCTTGATGCTTGTTCTCTGCCAATTTCTAGTGTAAAGCTTGATGTTTTTGATGGTGATCTGATTAGATTAGAGGTAAATGCTTGAATCTATAGTGTTAAGCTTGATGCTCTTGATGTATAGTGTTTGTTTATGTCATTGTCTTTGTTTCTTAATCTTGCTAGCGTCTAAATCTTTCTTGTGCTGATTTTGTCTCTTGTATTTTCTTGTGAGATGAACGGATCAAGAGACATGTGAAGGTCTCTTTATATGGACGATTCAAGTCACATGAAGCTTGTTCAAAGGAGAGGACTACAACTGCAATACAGGTACAGCTTCTACCTTCGATCTTCTAGATGTTGTTAGGATTTTGTTTGTCTGAAATGATTGTGAAAGTAAGCCGGTTTAGAAATAAATTGATTGTGATTTAATGAGGTAGCTATATGAATTGATTGTGCATCTGATATGGTTAGATAGGATAAGTTTATTTTAAAAAAAAAGTTAATGAGTTAGCTAAATGTCAACTTGAATTGGTTGTGGGTTGTGATGAATGCGTTTCTTAAATGGTTCTTCTCTTCCACCTTTTCTCTTCCACCTCTTCCGTCTCTCTTATGTCACCTCTTCTCTTCCATCTATTAAAGACATCTCCCTCTTCTCTAGTTTTTCATCTTTCTTTCGTTTCATTCTTCTTCTTTCCTTCTCCTCGGTATGGATTCTAATCCATATAAAACACAGCCATCAAATTTTGTTGACCTTCTCAATAGTCAACAAGACGTTGTGTGTTTCTTCATCACAGGTTCCTCACTTTGGTGAGATTCCTGTAGAGCGTAAAGAAAGAAGAACATGAATGCCTACAGACGATCAAGTGCTCATATCCTCTTGTTTAAACACAAGTAAAGATCTGGTTGTAGGGAATGAGCAACGATCCAAAGCTTTTTGGCAAAGAATTGCCACGTACTTCGTAGCATCACCAAAGATTGCAGTCAGTGTAAGAAGGGAGGCCGGTCACTGCAAGAAACGTTGGCACAAGATCAATGATCTTGTTGGAAAGTTCTTTGGCGCGTTCGAAGCTGCAAGCAGAGAGAGAACCAGCGGGAAAAACGATAACGACGTTCTCAAGCTAGCGCATGAGATCTTCTTCAACAACCACAACAAGAAGTTCACTCTCGAACATGCGTGGAAAGGGCTTCGAAACGATCAGAAATGGTGTGACTTGTCAAGTTCTAAAACGGAGAGTAGCTGTAAAAGGAGGAATCTCGACGACAGCGCACAATCATCAACCTCTCAAGCCTCTAAATCCATGACTGATCGTCTCCCGGGTGTTAAGGCAGCTAAGGCCAACGGTAAGAAGAGAAAGCCAAAGGAAAGGCTGTCTGCGTTTGAGGGTATGTGGAGCATCAGGCAGGAGGATTTGGCTATCAAGAAAAGGCTCTCGAAGATGAAGCTCCTTGATAGCTTAATTGCAAAAGTTGAGCCGCTAGCCGAGTATGAAGAAGCCTTGAAAAAGAAACTCATCAATGAGTAATTCTCTAATTAGGTCAAGTGTCAGTTAACCTTGTAATTTAAGTTGTTGTTTGTTGCTTCTCTGTCGCTAAGTGTAAGTTTAAGTTGTGGTTTGTTGATAGAAATAGTCACATTGTTCTTGCATTGGTTTGCATTGGTTTGGTACATGCCTTGCTTTGTTCTTGCATTGGTTTTGTACTTGTCTTGCTTCTCTATCGCTTGTGAACTTATGTTCTTGTTTTTGTTTTTCAGGTCATAAGTGAAGGAGTGTAGCTATGTTAACGGGGCTGTTGGAGTTTAGCAATGTCACGGGGCTGTTGAAGTTTAGCATTGTCACGGGCTGTTGAAGTATTTCGGTGTCACAAGATCTTCTCAGTGTCACGGGCTGTTGGGGTTTAGCATTGTCACGGGCTGTTGGAGTCAGTATGTGGTTTTGTATTCTTGTAGTCACGGGAGCCAGTCTCATGGTCTTGTAGCTTTGTAGTCACGGGGTATGTTATTCTTATAAGTCACGGGAGTTCTTGTAGTTGTTGTAAGCATTGTAGTCACCTTCTCTATATAAATTATTATCACCACTCAACTTCGGTCATCCATCTTCTCTTCTTCCCTTGATCATCCATCTTCTCTTCTTCCCTTCTCCTCCTATCTATGATATAACAACGTAAACAATATAAACCCATATTTTCCAACAAATTTGATCATCCATTTCCAACAAATTGTCCAACAAATTTGATCATCCATTTCCTTTTCTTCCCTTCTCTAGTTCTCAATATAAACCCATATTTTGATCATCCGTTAATCACCTTTTCTTTATTTTGATCACAAATTTTAAACACAATTTTCTAAATAAAATTCTACATTTTCATCGAGTAAATGGCATTTGGTTCTTATAACCCTTTTGATGGATCAGATGATGACCATTTTGATCAGTATTTTGATCAAACTTTCGATCAGTATTTCGATCAAACGTTCGAGGATTTTACCAACGATTATGGTAATCAAGAAGAAGAAAAGAAAAAAAATTAAAAAAGGGGTCTATATCGAAAGAAACCGGGAAGAAGGCGATCTACGGTTATGGAATGATTATTTCTCTGAAACTCCAACATACCCTGGTAATCTATTCCGACGACGATTTAGAATGAACAAGCCATTGTTCATGCATATTGTTGATCGACTCTCCAACGAAGTTCACTTCTTTCGCCAAAAGAAAGATGGTCTTGGAAGGCTTAGTCTCTCAGCACTCCAAAAGTGTTTAGCGGCCATTCGTCTCTTGACATACGATAGTGCGACTGATACAGTCGACGAATACCTCCGTCTCGGTGAAACTACAGCTTGGTCATGTTTGGAGAATTTTGTGGAAGGAATAATTTATTTGCTCGGCGATGAGTACCTAAGGAGACCAACACCGGCTGATCTTCAACGTCTACTTGATATTGGCGAGCATCGTGGATTTTCCGGGATGATAGGAAGCATCGATTATGCATTGGGAGTGGAAGAATTGTCCCACCGCTTGGAAAGGGCAACATTCTCGTGGTTCGGGTAAACCTACCATCGTTTTAGAGGCGGTTGCTTCGTATGATCTCTGGATATGACATGCGTTTTTTGGACTTCCAGGTACCTTAAATGATATCAATGCTCTTGATCGCTCACCTGTTTTTGATGACATAATAAATGGTCAAGCTCCGCAAGTCACTTACTCTGTCAATGGAAGAGAGTATAATATGGCTTATTATCCCACCGATGGTATTTATCCGAAATGGGCAACTTTTATCCAATCTATTCCGATACCACAAGGACCAAAGCCATTTTATTTGCTCAACGTCAAGAAGCTGTCCGCAAAGATGTCGAGTGCGCTTTTGGAGTCTTGCAAGCTCGCTTTGCCATAGTTAAAAATCTGGCACTTTTTTGGGATAAAGACAAAATTGACAAGATTATGAGAGCAGATATCATACTCCATAATATGATAGTAGAAGACGAACGAGATGGCTACACTCAATTTGATGTTTCAGAGTTTCAACAAGGAGAAGACACCGGAAGTTCACATGTCGATCTCACGTATTCTACAGATATGCCTACCAATATCGCCAATATGATGGGTGTTCGAACTAGAATTCGTGATAGACAAATGCATCAACAACTCAAAGCTGATCTAGTTGAAAATATATGGCAAAAATTTGGACGTGATGAAGACAACATCTGATCTCGGATGCATCTTTCTATTTTTATTGTACTTTTACTAATCTATGTTTTAAGTTTTATATTTAAATCTATGTTTAAAATGTTATCTTTTTAATGTTTTATTTAATAAAAAATTTATATTTAAAATTTTTTTAAACTTTTTTTTTAAGAACCCCAAAATAAGAGACTTGCATTGGAGGCGCTAAATTTCCAGGTCTCTTGATTAGGTTTCTTAACCTCACATTTATTGCTTAATACTATTAAAGAAATCACAAGAGACCCTAAGAGGAGATTTAGGATAATCATGCTAACTTATTCTTGTGAGGTCGATTAATTTATAATTTAATTGCTTTTTCTTTTCCTTTTTGTAGTTTAGCTGTATATTAAATCATTTTTAAAATTTTATTTAAGAATGATATAATATTGGAAAATAGGGTAGTAATAGGGGGGTTAGAGCACATTATTAACCTTTTGAGGATTCTAAAACTCCCAACAGTTAAATAACAGTGGTAAGAACAGTATTAGAGTCGCAAGTCGAAATGATGAACATGATGCCATATAATAATAATAAAACAAATATATATAATAATAATGTACTAATGCTGCAGTCAACAAATAAAGAAGATGAGTATATTAACATCTTTATTATTAATTTATTATATAGTCTAGGAAAATTAAAATTTCAAATCACATATTAAGTCATTTTCATTTTTTTATAAATTAAGGCAAGTATAATATTGGAAAATAGGGTTGTAACAGGGGATTTAGAACACACTGTTCAATATTTTCAGGATTCTAAAACTCCAACAGTTTACTAACAGAGTAAAAACAGTATTTTGACCCAAAAAAAAAGAAGTAAAAACAGTATTAGAGTCGCAAGTCGCAATGTTGAACATGATGATATATCATAATTATACATAACAATACATATGTAGTTGCTCAAAAAAAAAAACAATACATATGTAATGTCGTACTAATGCTGCAAATTAACATAAAATAATTTGAAAATGAGAGAAAAGACAAAGAAAAGGTAAGAGGAAACTGAGGGACTGATGAGAAGGAGAGAGGAGGATGCTAGGGCTGTGAGAGAGACGGTCAAATAAAACAGACTGAGCTTTAAGATGGCAGACTCTCAGAACTCCGACCTGACCTGTCGTTTCCTCATTGGCTACCTTTCCACGTTAAAGTTTTCTTATCGGCTCAAACGGCTTTGTTTCTTGCGATCACTGTTTATTGACAAGGCTTACTTAACTAGGATTGTTCTTTTTTTTTTTTCCGTCAAGTTGGATTTTATTAGAACAACACAACAAGGAATACAAGGTCTACTACAAGAGGTGAAGGAAAAGGTAGGAATCCTTAGCAACTAATCCCATAAGAAGGGAGTCTAAATCCCATAGGAAGGGAACCTAAATCCCATAAGAAGGGAAGCACAAACCCAAACAACGGGTGACATACATAACCGATTACGAACACTAGATTGGTCTTCAGTCTTGCATCCAGCCTTGAAAACAAACCTTGGGACTAGAGATAAGACTTCTGAGCTTGAGGAGCCGGTCCCCTTGCCGCGAACTACGCATGAGAGAAACATCAATGCAAAGGCTTTCACAACAGCATAAGACTAATAATACATCACTACAAGAAAACAGCGATATTCTGACGGACATTCCGACGGAAAATGAAATCCTCGGAATATACCGA